>NC_041004.1:23531545-23831545 GCF_004193775.1 Glycine soja
ATAAAAAAGTGAGATTTTCATGCATCGAATAACTTTGTGAGTATCACAGAGTTATTACTTAGATGGATCAAAGTTGGATGAATGAAAGTTGCATCAGCCCAGAATATGAGGAAGGCGTCGAGCAGTTCTTGCAATTTGCTTCAGAAAGAGGTCGACTGGATGAAGACAGAAATATTATTTTCCTTGCATCAATTGTTTAAACGGAAGATGACAAATACTGGACGACATACAGGAACATCTATCGTGTGATGAGATTAAGAAGAATTACACGACGAGGATATGGCATGGTGAATTGACAGACATGCAGAGTGGGTCCCAATCTAAACCGTTTGATGTAGAAATAGGAGATCGCTTGGAGGATATGATTCGTGACCTTGGACAAGAGTCTTTCCATCAAGCACATGCCCCTATGTATGAAGGATTACAAAGTGATTCAAAGAAGCCTTTGTATACGGGGTGCAAGAAGTCCTTGACGCTATTGTCGGTGGTGTTAAGTCTGGTTAATGTCAAGGCAAGATATGAGTGGAGTGACAAAAGCTTTACTTCACTGCTTCAAGTAGTGCACAATCTACTTCCAAAGGAAAACATGTTGCCTAAAAGTTACTATCAGGCCAAGAAGATACTGTGTCCAATGGGTATGGAGTATCAGAAGATCCATGCTTGCCCGAATGATTGCATACTGTACAGACATGAATTGGAAGAAATGTCCAAATGCCCTAGGTGTGGGGTGTCGCGGTACAAAGTGAAGGATGATAAGGACTACAGTTCTGATGAAAACTCAAAGAAGGGCCCTCTAGGGAAGGTGCTATGGTATCTTCCCATCATTCCAAGGTTTAAGCATCTTTTTGCTAATGGAGACGACACAAAAGACCTTATCTGGCATGCAAATGGGAGAAACTTTGATGGAATGGTCCGTCATCCGGCTGATTGCTCCCAGTGGAAGAAGATTAATGGTTTGTATCCAGATTTCGGTAAAGAGGAAAGAAATCTTAGGCTTGGACTAGCCAGTGATGGAATGAATCCATATGGCAATTTAAGCACTCAACATAGTTCATGGCCAATTCTACTAGTAATTTACAATTTGCCTCCTTGGTTGTGCTTGAAGCAAAAATACATGATGTTGTCTATAATGATATCGGGCCCAAGATAGCCAGGAAATGACATTGATTTTTATCTAAGTCTGTTGATTGAAGACCTGAGAAAGTTCTGGGACAAGGGGGGTTTAGTGTTTGATGGGTTTCACGAGGAGACTTTTCAAATGCGTGTAATGCTTTTTTGCACCATTAATGACTTTCCAGGATATGGGAATCTCAGCGGTTACAGTGTTAAGGGTCATCATGCATGTCCCATCTGTGAAGAAGACACAAGCTACATACAACTAAAACATGGTAGAAAAATAGTTTACACTAGGCATCGTCGTTTTCTAAAACCTCATCACCTTTACAGGCGATTGAAAAAAGCATTTAATGGAAGTCACGAGCATGAAACTGCGCCGATACCGTTGACTGGTGAGCAGGTCTTCCAACGGCTTGAACACCTGAATACTGTATTTGGAAAGACCCAAAGGAAGGATAAAAGTAAGACTTGCATATGGAAGAAGAGGTCCATTTTCTTTGATCTTTTGTACTAGTCTGATCTAGATATTTGACATTGTATTGATGTTATGCATGTGGAGAAAAATGTATGTGATAGTGTCATTGGTATGGTTGTCAAACTCTAGAGTCAACTCGTAGACTCTTATGAGTTTAAGAGTTTACTTCAGTCCCACGTGTTAACTCGGAAGCAAACTCGTTTTTGAGCAGACTCGTGGACTCGGAGTGGACTCGAGTAAACTCGTAAGAGTTTACGAGTTGACTCTAGAGTTTGACAACCATGCATAAGTGTTCAAAATTAAAGCATTTAAATAATTAAAAAAAGCACAAATGTTTTCAAAGAAGCATGTCCAATCCTCTAATAGGATCATCTCCATGAATATCATCACTTTCATCACCATCTCCATCTCCATCGTCATCATCAAGGTCTTCCTCAGATTGTGCATCATCATTAGGTTCCAC
This sequence comes from Glycine soja, assembly GCF_004193775.1. Classification (NCBI taxonomy): domain Eukaryota; kingdom Viridiplantae; phylum Streptophyta; class Magnoliopsida; order Fabales; family Fabaceae; genus Glycine; species Glycine soja. The sequence continues at coordinate 23,533,600 of NC_041004.1, forward strand.
GAAAATTAAATTATCTAGATCAAAAGCTTAAAATAGATATCAAATATGCTATATTAGAAATAGTTAAAAGTCAAAATAATACACAAGCAAATTTTAAATCTGAGAAAGTTAAAAAATTATACCTTTTCTTGGTGTTATTAAAGTTTCATTTTATCTTCTCTTTTTCATTTTCCATCTCCTCAGATATGAAAAGTATAATTCTGTTGAATTTCAGTAACAAGATTGATCCAACTCCAACATTGTAGGATCAGTTGTTGTGTTTTGTAATAGACTAATATGAAGTATGAACTATGAGCTTATTGTCATTTGTTTGCAAATTGGTGCATTTTGAATATATTTACTTATCATTCATATATTTTTTTTTACGAAGTAGACTCTTACGAGTCTACGAGTTGACTCGTAGAAACTCTCACGAGTCTGTGTAGACTCTCGGTATTGATAACCTTGGTCATTGGGACGCTCCTTAACATTCAAGGCAAGATGAAAGATGGTCTGAATACCCGTCAAGATCTAGTTGACATGGGTATACGATCGCAGTTGCATCCAAGATCTGATGGCAAAAAAATATACTTGCCTCTAGCTTGTCATACTTTGTCCAGAAAGGAGAAGATCAATTTTTGTCAGTGTCTGCGTTGGGTCAAAGTCCCACAAGGATACTCTTCAAATATTAAGAGGCTTGTGTAGTTGAAGGAGCTTAAGCTGGTAGGGTTAAAGTCTCATGATTGTCACGTGTTGATGCAACAATTGTTAGCCATGGCTATACGAGACATTTTGCCTAACAAAGTCAAGTTAGCCATAACTCGCCTGTGCTTTTTCTTCAATGCCATATGTAGCAAAGTCATTGATCCTATCAAGTTTGATGACCTGGAAAATGAGGCCGCAATTATACTGTGCCAGTTGGAGATGTATTTTCCTCCTGCTTCCTTTGACATCATGATTCACTTAATTGTTCATCTAGTCAGAGAAATCAAATGTTGTGGTCCTGTTTATTTATGGTGGATGTACTCGGTTGAGCGATACATGAAGATCTTAAAAGGGTATACCAAGAATCTACATTGTCCAGAAGCATCTATTGTTGAAAGGTACATTGCAGAAGAAGCCATTGAATTTTGTTTAGAGTACATTGAAAAGGCTAAACCTGTTGGCCTTCTTGAGTCTCGCCATGACGACAGAGTGGGCAGTAAGGGTTCAAGAGGACTGCATGTTATCACTCCAAGTGTAGAAGATTTTTTACAAGTGAGCTTGTATGTGTTGAACAACAATAATGAAGTTTTGCCATACATACTTCAACATGAAGCTTTAGTCTAACAAAATAATCCAAAAATGTTAAAGAACTGGGTGTTGAAAAAGCATAACAAGACTTTCTTTGATTGGTTTAAAGATACAATTTTTGCTGATGAAAATGCTTCAGAAACATTAAGAAATCTAGTAGATGGGCCTAAAAGAAATGTTATAACTTGTCAAGGATACGACATAAACAAGTATTCCTTTTTCACAAAAGCACAAGACGACAAAAGTACAATGCAAAACAGCGGGGTCACCTTAAGGGCTGAATCTCAACACTTTGCAAGTGTGCATGATGACAATCCATGTGTAGCTTCCATCCCTTACTTTGGGTTCATTGATGAAATTTGGGAGCTTAACTATGTCAAATTTACCGTATGTGTTTTCAAATGTAAATGGGTTGACAACAACATCGGTGTGTGGACCAATGATGTAGGATTTACGTTGGTAGACCTAAAGAAACTAGCTTACCACAATGACCCTTTCATCATGGCAGAACAAGCTAAACAGGTATTTTATGTGCAAGACCCTTGTGAAGAAAGGTGGTGCGTGGTTCTACTCGGGAAAACAATTGGTGTTAATGTAGAAGATGATGATTCATACATGGACACTTATGTTAGTCTTTTATCATTACAAATGACTCCTAACATCATCGGAGAAGAAGAAGCTGACGATGTTGTCCTCTGATGGCGAGGACGTGTAGCCCTCTGAAGGGGAGGGCGTGTAGCCCAATGAAGGCAAGGACGTGTAGTCCTCTGAAGGTGAGAACGTGTAGTCCTCTGAAGGGGAGGACGTGTAGTCCTTTGAAGGGGAAGGCGTGCAGCCCTCTGAAGGCGAGGACGTGCAGCCCTCTGAAGGCAAGGACGAGTAGTACTCTAAAGGCGAGGGCGTGTAGTCCTCTGAAGGCGAGGACATGTAGTCCTCTGAAGGCGAGGGCGTGTAGCCCTCTGAAGGTGAGGGCGTGAAGCCCTCTGAAAGCGAGGACGTGTAGTCCTCTGTAGGCGAGGGCGTGTAGTCCTCTGAAGGCGAGGACGTGTAGCCCTCTGAAGGCAAGAGCGTGTAGCCCTCTGAAGGTGAGGGCGTGTAGCCCTCTGAAGGCGAGGACATGTAGTGCTCTGAAGGCGAGGGCATGCAGCCCTCTGAAGGCTAGGAGGTGCAGCCTTCTAAAGGCGAGGACGTGTAGTCCTCTGAAGGCGAGGATGTGTAGTCCTCTGAAGGCGAGGACATGTAGCCCTCTAAAGGTGAGCGCGTGTAGCCCTCTGAAGGAGAGGGCGTGTAGCCCTCTGAAGGCGAGGACGTGTAGTCCTCTAAAGGCGAGGACATGTAGCCCTCTAAAGGTGAGCACGTGTAGCCCTCTGAAGGGGAGGGCGTGTAGCCCTCTGAAGGCGAGGGCGTGTAGTCCTCTGAAGGTGAGAATGTGTAGCCCTCTAAAGGCGAGGACGTGCAGCCCTCTGAAGGTGGGAACGTGCAGCCCTCTGAAGGCGAGGGCGTGTAGTCCTCTGAATGGGAGAACATGCAGTTCTTTGAAGGTGAGGATGTGTAGTCCACTGAAGGTGAGGACGTGTAGTCCTCTGATGGCGAGGACGTGAAGCCCTTTGAAGGGGAGGGTGTGTAGCCCAATGAAGGCAAGGACGTGTAGTTCTCTAAAGGTCAGGATGTGTAGTCCTCTAAAGGTGAGGACGTGTAGTCCTCTAAAGGGGAGGACGTGTAGTCCTTTGAAGGGGAGGGCGTGCAGCCCTCTGAAGGCGAGGACGAGTAGTACTCTGAAGGCGATGACGAGTAGTACTCCCAGGGTTTGTCCCCCCTTTTTTTGTTTAAAAACATCGATGGGTGAGAATTATGCAATCCTACCTCGTAAGGGCATTGGATAGAAGACTCCAAGTAAATTGGGCTAGAGATTCAAGGGAAGGCCCTAGGGTTCTTATGAGCCTTAGGGTAGATTTCGGGCCCATGGGCTAAGTATGAGCCCGCTTATCTATGTAAATATTAGAATAGGTTTTTCCTTCTTTTGGGCCATGTATTTTGGCCATTCTTGTAGTATAGGGTTTTAGCCTTGTATTTGAGGGCATTTTGGGTAGTCTTTGTAGTAGGGACTTTTTTTTTTTGTATTTTCATGTATTTTGTCAAGGAGGTGAGCTTAGTTTTTAGATGGGTGTGTGTAGCTAAGCTCTAGCTTCTCAAGGAGGTGAGCTTAGTTTTTAGATGGGTGTGTGTAGCTAAACTCTAGCTTCTCAAGGAAGTTTTCTCAAAGAAGCTTCTCAAGGAAGTTTTCTTAAGAAAAGAGAAGCTCTCAAAAGAGCTTATGGCTTGTATCCAAACAGGCCTCTAGTCTATAAATAGAAGAATGTGTAACACTTGTTGTAACTTTGATGAATGGGAGTCTTGTGAGACACAACTCAAAGTTCAACTTCTCTCCCTTTTTCTTCCTTCAATTTCGTGCTCCCCCCTCTCTCTTTCTCTCCCTCTTTGTTTTCCTCCATTGAAGCATCCTCTCCAAGCTTCTTATCCAAGGCTCATCTTGGTGAAGCTCCTTCTTCCATGGCTTATTCCCTAGTGGATGGTGCCTCCTCTCACCTCTTCTCCTTTGTCTTCCGCTGCATCTCCATGGTGGAAAATCACCATTAAAGGACCTCATTGAAGCTCAAAGATCCAGCCTCCATAGAAGCCCCACAAGCAAGCTTCCATCAAGTGGTAATCAGAGCACAAGAGTTTCAAGTAGGTTTTCCTTAAACCTCCATTAATTTTTTTGCTTTACCTTCTCTTCCATTGTTGTTTCTTCATTTTTCTCCATGTATCTCCTCACATGTCTTGTGCTAAATGTTGTTAACATGATTCTTTAGAGTTTCCACCGATTAAACTTGCTATAGAAGCTAGATTTGATTTTCTATGGTTCAAATTTTTTGTTCTTGTTCTTGAACCATGAATTGTGTTGAGTTTAGGTTCCTTTGAGTTTTGTCTTGTTATTTTTTGTGGCTGAAACCTAAACCATAAAATTCTTACAAAAATATTAAAGTAGAAGAGATGCATGATATGAATACATTTATGGACATGAGAGCTCGAAAAATCATCTCTTCTTACTTGCGCATTTGGGGGCACAGTGCCCCATGTGTGCAGTTAAGAAGGTGATAGGACCTTCCGGCTTCCCGTGATAGAAGACGAGACCAACATACAATGCGTGTGTGACGACATGATGCAGACGGGCAAAAGCGCAACAGGGGGAGGTACACAGCATGGCAATATCCACAAATATGCATGGCAGTGTTTAAAAGGCACGCAGCGTGTTCGCTTTGTGCCCCTATTTTAGGGGCCTAAATGGGAGGAACTAAAAGGCTTTTAGTGATAATTCCCAAGGTGGTCATATCTCTCTTGATGATTTCTAGAGGTATCATCCCCTTCGACAAACATATTGCGGTAGTAGGGACTACCAGCAACAATATGTTATCAAAGAGAAAAACTCTAGATGAGGGTTCACTGTTATCAAGCAAGTCGAAGACCCAACATGACCACAGATTCACCTCCACCCCTTATGTTCCCACGGACCCAGGTATAGGGCCCCTTTTCAACTCACCGTGTGTGCAAAAAGGTGTTGGTGTTGTGTGCATCAAATGAATACATATTTATCTCATGCATACATTAAAACACACTTTAAAGCATCGAAGAAGTTTATACAAGAACATAAAGGAAAAGGGAAACCGATGAAAGGGAAAACACAATTCCACAAAAGATTAATAGGCCTAACTCTCTAAAAACAGTCTCCAGTGGAGTCGCCAACTGTCGCAACCTACCCTTCGGTGGGAGGGCGACGCGGGGCTCACATGTGCGTCTTCCAAGAAAGGAAAATGTGTGGAGTCGCCACCAACGTTTATTTGAGGAAAACGCTAGAAAAACCAGAAAAGGTGTGGTTTACAAACTTTAAGTGTGAAAGGTTTGGGAGTTGTTTTTACGTACGAGGAAGGTATTAGTACCCCACGCGTCCGTCACAAGGGACGGCTGTAACACCCTGATATATATATCTATATATATTTAGTAATTATGTTTGATGTTTGATTATTTGTTGTGTTATTTTATCCGTAATTATTTTCAAGGAGGTGAGTTTAGTTATCAAAATGGTGTTAGTAGTTAAAGTGTTAGCTTCTCAAAGAAGCCTCTTGAGAAAGCTTCTCAAAGAAGCCATGAGGAAGCTTCTCGAGGAAGCCTCTTAATGAAGCTTCTCAAGGAAGCCACATGAAGCTGTCTCGGTAAAAATGCTTTCCAGCCTCCGTTAACCGTTGGATCTTCTGGAAATTGGGTCTGCAGCTTTAGGAGACACTTGTCCATGATCTGACCGTTGGGATCTTCGAGGAGATATCTGGAGTATGCGCGATGTATCCGTTCCAAGAGCATTGCTCACTGGTGCATTTTGAGCCTTGTAGTCCAAGTAGCTTAGGAAAAATGCCATTTTATTCTTCTTCTTTCTTCCAAAACCATTTCCAATGTTCCAAGCTCTTTCTCCATCACCCACAACCACCATTAGCCACCACAAACCACCGTTGTTCTTCGTTGAAACCCTACACCGAGAGGAACCCCTCTACCGAAGCGGAATCTTCCAACTTGGCTTGTGGGTTCGGTAGAGAATGAAACCCTAATCCAACCTTTCATTTTCCTTTAAGGTAACTATGGTTCTACGCTTGTTTCTTGTTAGTTTCATCTTACCCTTGCATCTTTTCTGACTTTGGAACCGCCATTGCATGTTTTACACTTCCTTTGAAAAATCCTAGAGCAAAGAGACTTTGTAAACATTATCTTTTCATGAAATGCATGTTATTTTCGTAACCTACATTGAACCTCGGTCACATTGGCGTGGTCAGAATTTTCAAATGATATCCCTTTGTAAAACTCGAAATGCTCTCAGCACTTTTATGTAGTGACGTGGGTGTTTGACCCAGAGCATTGTTATTAGCATTGTTTTCTGAAATCTGTATTAAGTCTCCTTCGTTTTGGCATGGTATAGGCTTATGTGGAACCGACGAGTGGAGACGAAAAAGAAATCTTCATGTGACGTGATGAGGAACCCGTGGGTAGCTCATAATAGGTGAGGGGAGTTTATTATAAAATTTACCGTTTTAACACCATAGTTAGGGTCAGGGAACCTAGCTATGAGGATAACTACCTGTCCCTATTGCATGCTGATTTTTTCTTTTATAGAAAACGATGTTTTTAACTAATGGGATGCAATGAAATTGTTATTGATATGCATGCTGGTTTTTCAGGAAAAACTATATTTTGACGAATGGGATGCGATATATATATATATATATATATATATATATATATATATATATATATATATATATATATATATATTGTGATGAATGATATTGTGTGTGTGTGTGCAGAATGCGATTTGTTGTTGATGTTGCTATTAAGGATTTTATTTGATATGTAGTGATATTACAATTATGATGATATTGATTTGAGATGACGTTGTTAATAAAGACTATGTCAACATGAATTGATGGTATTGTTGATGATTATGTGAATATGAAATGAGGTTGTTGTTGTTGTTGATAACGTCATTGAGACCAGATGATGTCTATGTTAAGAATGATGTGAAAATGGAATGTTAATTGATGTTGGAAATGCACTGGCATGTGCATGTTGTGTATGTTCATGGGGGGTGAAGTGCACTAACCTTCCAGGGTCTTTGGCACTTGCTTTGGGCCACGTTCATACGTCGTATGGACTGTATGTCATGGGGGGTCAAGTGCACTGACCTTGTCGGATGGCCCAGACGTGGGTGATTAGCGTGGTTAAAGAATCTAAGGATTTCTGAGGGGATGCTTAGGCGCTTTAATTGGTCCATGGTCTTTGGAACTTGCTTTTGGCCATGTTCATAGCTCATACGACACAGGAAATAGAGTAATTATGGCAGAGTGTACTTTGTACTGAGGGGGCTTATCACCTGGCAGGGAACTCCTTTGGGCTCCCAGGCTGATCACCTATGGGAGGGGGGCAGTTACGTGCACAACCAGGTGGTCTCGACGAACACTGCATGGTTCTCTAAGTGAGAGTGTTGTGTGGACACGCTTAGGCTATTTCCTGAGATTTGGTTGTTGGTACGTACCACATTGCATCTGAGTGTTGAGTCAGGTGCATGCATCATTTTGTGCAGTCTTGATTGGATCCATGGATGGATGATGAGTAATTGTTGGATGTGGATGATGAATAATTGTTGGGTGTGAGTGTTGAATAATGAATATTGTGTAAGCTCATAATGTTTGCTTATGTTCCTTGCTAATTGTGGTCATTTGGAATTGGTATTGGTTCTTTTTATAATGAACTCACCCTTGCAATTTTGTATCGTGTGGTTGATACCTGTTGATGTGCCATTATTTTCTCCTATTTCTTAATCCTTTTTGCACTATTTTAAGTACTGATTAATCTTAATTGTCAAATTAATTAGGCAGTTTTATTATTTGGGCCCATTAAGCTAATTTGATATTTTAATCTAATTTCAGGAATTAATGAAGCATTGGGCTTGAATCTAGAATTGGGCTTGGACTTGAATCCAGAATTGGGCTTGGACTTGAAGAGGGCAGACTAATTTATTCTACAAAATTAGATCTTATCTTATCTAGATGTTATTTAGATTTGATCTCATCTAGATATTATTTCATCTAGATCTTATCTTATCTTATCTAAATTTGATTTGATTTTACTTATGGGCTTGGATTTAAAACAGATTTGTAAGCTTTGGGGCTGAAAAACTATATAACAGCACCAAGGTTCTAGTTTAGCTCTCACTCTCTTCTCTCTCTCTCTCTTCTATTTTTCATTTTTAGTTTGAGTCTCTCTTCTCGCTCTCTTTTATTTTCATTTTTTACAATTCCAGTTCAGACTTTTAGTTTTATCAATAAAATTTCGTTCTCTATTTGATTAATGGAAGACTAAGTCCGCAGCGTTGTTTCCTCTTGAGGATCAAGCACAGTTCTCTTTGAGGTTCTATTATTACTGTTAAATTCTGTTCAGTTTTTCCTCTTCACTAATTACTCTTAATTTGTTGCTATTAATTCATGCATGCTTAGTGCTCGATTAATTGTCTCTGCGCTTAATTTACGTTCATGCTTAATGATTGTTTATGAGTAATTGGTGTATGTGATGCTTAATCACATAATAAATGCCTTATGTTGAATTTCACTTAGTAATTTAATTTAGGGTTGGATTAAGTGGTTGAACTGAATAAGGATAAATTCTCGCAACCTAGGATAAGAAGTGCTTGTGAATCAAGGGGAAGCAACGTATTTTAATTATGATATTTTCTAATTAAATTTTACTCGCTGTTTAATTTACAAAAGCAAACAACCCCCCCCCCCCCCCCAATTTGTTACTATTTCCTATTATCTGTTATGAACATTTGGTTTATCATTGCTCATTGGGAAACGACCTAGGATCACTTCCTAGTTAATACATTTTAATATTTATTTGATTCGGGTACGGCCTCGATCAAATTTGGCGCCGTTGCTGGGGAGCAGTGTCCAAAGGTTCATAATAGCTAGTATCGTGTTAGTGTTTAATTCTTTCGTGTTTTATGTTTAATTGTTAGTGTTGTGTTAGTGTGTGTGTTAGTGTTGTTTAGTGTCTTGGTATTTTTTTTAGTGTGTGTTCTGTTTTAGTTTTTCTTTTAAGCGCTTCCCCTGTTTCAGTTTTGGGTATTTTGCTGTGAATAGTGTTTTGCGACGGATTTTAGCGACCACCATTGCTGAATTATTTGGGATTTTTTGTTTTAGTAGCTAGAGTTGTTATTTTTGGCTGAATTTTTTTGTGGTAACTTATTTTAATCTATATTTTGTGGGAAAAATAGCTAGAGCCTTTAGTTTGGTCAGATTTGAAAGTTCCAAAAAAGTAGCAAATTTGATTTTTGTCAAAACTTCAAACGGCCATAACTTTTGCTCCGGTTATCAGAATCGCAATTATTATATATGTATTTGGGGTAGAAAAAAATTTCCTACGCCATAGAAGCTGGCCATAAGCCAGCTGAGGTCTCCATCGTCCAACAAAAGTGATTCTGTAAAAAGTTTTTTATTTTTCAAGTATTATTCTCTTATTTTTCTTAACTTATCATTTTTAGCTTATCTAGTTAGACTTCGAATTGTCATTTAAAATTTTTTGTGCTAACTTCTCATCATTTTATAAGGTTTCTCACAAAATTTCAAGTCATTTGGATATCATTTAATGGTAGTTGTAGTTCAAACCTACACTGTTACTTGCATAAGAAGGCAACTAGTTGTGCATGCTGAATTTAGTGTATGACTAGAGGAAATCCATCTGACTTACAACCCTTTGGTCTTGAGATAGATAGGACATTTCATCGATTAGTTAGACATCATTTAGTACCTTTTGAGCATCTTGAGCATTCTGATATTGGTGATTTTGAGCATTATAATTTTGAACATTCTGATTTTGAATATTCTGAGAACATGGCACATCCTCCACCTCGTGAGAGAACTCTAAGGGAATTGGCTGCACCTGATTTCACCTACGAAAGCTTGTTCATCCAATACCCTAATGAGGATGTCCCATATGTTCTTAAAACTGGACTGATCCATTTGCTTCCAAAGTTTCATGGCCTTGTAGGTGAAGACCCACACAAGGATCTAAAAGAATTCCATATTGTCTGCTCCACCATGAAACCACCTGATGTCCAGGAGGATCATATATTTCTGAAGGCCTTTCCTCATTCTTTAGAGAGAGTGGCAAAGGACTGGCTATATTACCTAGCTCCAAGGTCCATCACGAGCTGCGATGACCTCAAGAGAGTATTCTTAGAAAATTTTTTCCCTGCTTCTAGGACCACGACCATCAGAAAGGATATTTCAAGTATTAGACAACTCAGTGGAGAGAGCCTATATGAATACTGAGAGAGATTTAAAAAATTATGTGCCAGTTGCCCTTACCACCAGATTTCAGAGCAGCTTCTTCTCCAATATTTTTATGAAGGACTCAGCAACATGGAGAGAAGTATGATAGATGCTGCCAGTGGTGGAACCCTTGGAGACATGACCCCTACTGAAGCCAGAAATTTAATTGAAAAGATGGCTTCAAACTCCCAGAAATTTAGTGCCAAAAGTGATGCTATTGTCATTAGAGGAGTGCGTGAAGTAGCCACGAATTCATCAGGTGAGACTAAGAAGCTTGAAGGTAAACTAGATGCCTTGGTTAACCTGGTAACCCAACTGGCCATGAATCAAAAATCTGCACCTGTCGCCAGACTCTGTGGTTTATGCTCCTCTGCCGACCACCACACAGACCTTTTCCCTTCTATGCAACAATCTGAAGCAATTGTACAGCCTGAAGCTTATGCTGTAAACATCTACAACAAACCTCCTCAACCTCAGCAGCAAAATCAGCCACAACAGAATAACTATGACCTCTCCAACAATAGGTACAATCCCGGATGGAGGAATCATCCCAACCTTATATGGTCAAATCCTTCACAACAACAACCTTATTTTCAAAATGCTGTTGTCCCAAGCAGACCATATGTTCCTCCACCAATCCAACAACAACAACAACAGCCCCAGAAACAACAAATAGTTGTGGCCCCTCCGCAACCTTCCCTTGAAGAACTTGTGAGGCAAATGACTATGCAAAACATGCAGTTTCAGCAAGAGACCAAAGCCTCCATTCAGAGCTTAACTAATCAGATGGGACAGTTGGCTACACAGTTAAATCAACAACAGTCCCAAAATTCTGATAGCTTACCTCTCAATCTGTCCAAAATCCCAAAAATATGAGTGTCATTACATTGAGGTCAGGAAAACAGTGTCAAAGACCTCAACCAGTAGCATCTTCCTCATTCGCCAATGAACTTGCCCAACCTCACTCTACTCCAGAAAAAGATGATGACAAAAATTTAAAGAGTAAGTTACCTAACAATTTCTATGCAGGTGAATCTAAAGAGAAGCAACTTATCCCTCTTCCATTCCCTCCAAGAGCAATTTCCAACAAAAAAATGGAAGAGGCAGAGAAGGAGATCTTGGAAACATTTAGGAAAGTAGAGGTAAACATACCTCTGCTAGATGCAATAAAGCAAATTCCAAGATATGCTAAATTCTTGAAGGAGCTGTGCACTAATAAGCGGAAGCTTAAAGGAAGTGAAAGAATTAGTATGGGCAGAAATGCCTCCGCATTGATTGGTAAATTTGTTCCCCAAATCCCTGAAAAATGTAAAGATCCAGGTACATTCTCCATACCTTGTATTATAGGGAACAATAAGTTTGACAATGCCATGCTAGATTTAGGAGCTTCTGTTAGTGTTATGCCTTTGTCTATTTTTAATTCTCTATCTCTAGGTCCTTTGCAGTCAACTGATGTAGTAATTCATTTAGCTAATAGAAGTGTTGCCTATCCTGCTGGTTTCATAGAGGATGTCTTAGTTAGAGTTGGTGAGCTGATTTTCCCTGTTGATTTTTATATTTTAAATATGGAGGAGGGATTTTCTAAATGATCAGTTCCCATCATTCTAGGTAGACCTTTTATGAAAATTGCTAGAACTAAGATAGATGTATATGCAGGCACACTATCTATGGAGTTTGGTGATATAACTGTTCATTTTAATATTCTTGATGCTACGAAACACCCATCTGAAGATCTTTATGTATTTCGTGTTGAAATAATTGACCATATTGTTGATGAATACATGACTGATCTTCATTCTAATCTGCATGTCTGTCACTCTTCATGCATTGAATCTGAATTTGTACTTGATCATATGTCTGAATTTAATGCTGAGAGTGAATCTAAATTTGATATTGATTACATGTCTGCTGATGTTTTACCTCTTGAGATTGATTTTATAGAGTCAGATAGAACTAACCATGTTTCAGGAAGTACACATACCTCTGACTTTCTTTATGAGGTACAGGCTGAGAAACCATCTCTTTCTACCACTATCCAGCCATCCACACCAAAATTGAAGCCTCTACCATCAAATTTAAAATATGCTTACTTGGATGATAGCAAAAGTTTTCCAGTAATTATATCTGCCTCCATTGTTGATGAGTAAGAGGAGAAACTGTTATCAGTTCTCAAGAAGCATAAGAAGGCTATAGGCTGGACCCTGGCGGACATTTGTGGTATTAGCCCATCCACACGTATGCATCAAATAAATTTAGAAGATGGGGCTAAACCAGTAAGACAACCACAGAGAAGACTCAACCCGGTGATTCTTGATGTAGTGAAGAAGGAGGTTACCAAGCTTTTGCAAGCTGGAATCATTTATCCTATCTCCGACAGCCAATGGGTGAGTCCCGTCCAGGTAGTTCCAAAGAAAATCGGCCTCACCGTGATAAAAAATGAGAAGGAGGAGCTGATTCCTACTCGGGTGCAGAACAGTTGGAGAGTCTGCATCGACTATAGGAGGCTAAACCAGGTTACCAAAAAGGACCATTTTCCCCTGCCATTCATTGACCAGATGCTTGAACGCCTGACAGGTAAATCTCACTACTGTTTCCTTGATGGTTTTTCTGGTTATATGCAAATCACTATTGCTCCTAAGGATCAAGAAAAGACCATATTCACATGTCCCTTTGGCACTTTTGCCTACAGGAGGATGCCTTTCGGCCTGTGCAATGCCCCTGGTATCTTCTAGTGGTGCATGATTAGTATTTTTAGTGATTTTTTAGAAAATTGCATCGAGGTGTTTATGGATGATTTCACTGTATATGGATCCTCTTTTGATGTTTGTTTGTGTGACATCCTGGAAATTTCTACCCGGAATTTTTGTAAACGGTGAGAGTTTGCTCCAAATTTACCTCATTCTCAATTTCACTTCTCAAACCTTGAAAATCCATTAAATTGAGGGGTTTTGGATACCTAGATTTTGTGTTGCTTTGGTCTGAAGCTTGTCCTTGGTTTAGACATTATTGGTACATGATTTGGGACTTGTAGGATTCAATTTGGGCAAAATTGAATGAGGGAAAGAGTGGTTTTCGAAATCTGCACTTTATGCAGAATTTTGCTGTTGAAATGTGCAGCAAAATTTTGTATAAGTGCAGAAAAATACTTGTGTATGGCTGGTTGTGAAAAGGGTAGTACATATGGGTTTCTGGACATTTTCTAGCAGATCCCAACGGTCAAAATGTAGACTTATGTACTAGAGACTTCCAGTAAAATATTCGAGTTGATCCAACGGTTAACGAATTGGAACGAGGGAAATGTTACTGGGGTATTTGTATGTGAAAAGCTGTGATTTTGAGTTGTGTTTTGGGCAGAGTTTTCTGCCTTTGCCCTGTTTTGCTTGGTTTTGTTAGTCCATGATGATTGGATGTAGAATTACCTGGATTTTGTGGAAGCTTGGGAGGATTTATGGGGACCCGACGTTGAGAGGAACGAGGATAAGGGCTACGTGGGAGTGCGTGAGCTCAGTTGGAGGTGGGCAACAGGGGATGGTGGGTTATACGTGATTTGTGGATGTGGAGAATCGTTTTGCACCATCGCCCGACCGCCACCTAGTACCACATGTGATGGGTACCCCATAATCCTACAAGCTTGAAATGAGGAAGTGTAGAAGGGTGAAACTTCCTGCTTTTATTCGTTGACCACAGAGTGGTACCTGGAGATATGTCGCGGGGGTCAGGAGACCTTGGGGATGTCAGGTGGGGTGCTATTGCCCAAAACCAAGCTTGACCAATCCCGACCCAACCCGGGCATAGTCAGTCAGTGAGAACCTATGATGTACCTAAGCAGGCAAGCTCTTGGCAGTCAACAGATAAAAGGAACTAAGACCACAAAGCAAGGAGGCTTGTGTGGTGGCTGGCCAGCTGTGAACTTTGATTGATATAAGGGATATGGCCTCTGGTAATCGATTACCAAGGGTGGGTAATCGATTACAAGGCTTAAAAATGAAGACAGGAGGCTAAGATGGTCTCTGGTAATCGATTACCAAGGGAGTGTAATCGATTACCAGGCTTGAAAACGAGGTCAGGAAGCTAGGAGGGCTTCTGGTAATCGATTACCAAGGGGTGTAATCGATTACCAGGCTTAGAAATGAAGGCAGCATGTTGTGGAGGCCTCTGGTAATCGATTACCAGGCTGTGTAATCGATTACACAGAGGAACATGCCACTGGTAATCGATTACCAGTTATGTGTAATCGATTACACATTGCATTTTTGCAGGTTTCATGTCCTGAAGCTGTATAATTCGAGTTTGGTCTCTGGTAATCGATTACCAAGGCTGTGTAATCGATTATCAGAGATGAAAAGCCTAAAGATACCCCTTTTACTTGCATATAGTGGTTATGAGACGCATTATGTTGCGGCGTAGTTAGATTTTCGTGAAAGAGTCTACCCCTTTCTTTTATTTCTTGTAGATCGTGATGGCGGCGCAACTAATCCATGACCGAGTGGAGATGGAGTGCCTAGAGGGAGCTTGGGAGACCCTCTAAGGCAATGTGAGGTGCCGATTTCGGGGCACGATTCGATTCACGGCTACTTCATTGGTGCATCCAGATGAACCCGCGCGTACGCTTTAGCGCACTGTGGAGTGGATACTACCCACGCCTACACCATACCATCTCGTGGAGCCAGTCCAAGTGATCGAGGTGACGTCATCCGAGGAAGACCCTGAGGAGGATCCTGAGGAGCTACCTCCTGAGCCTGCTGTGGATGCTCTTGACTTTCTAGAGGGTGATGAGGACCCACTCCCTGAGGTGGATTCTCCCGAGGACGTCATGTCGGCATCTGAGGTAGACTCTACGGAGGATAGTGGCCCTGGAGAGATGGCGATCAGTGGAGGCTCTTTATCATAGTAGATAGCTCATTGGATTAGTTTTATATACTTTTGAGGGTGGGTGTATCTAGGACTGACTGTTAGGTTTACTCTTTTGTTTTTGTATGGGTAGACCTATTGTATAGGAATTTGATGATTGTATACATGTGGCTGAAGCCACCACTGTGGACACCTTTGCTCTGGATGACACTATGTATTTTGTAAAACTCCCATATTTTGGACAGCTATTAAATGATGAATGTACTTATGTTTAACCTTGTTATTTGAAAAGAAAGCATTAGCAAACTTTATTTGCAAAAGAGTTTACCGACCGTATTTTATTTTATTATTTTCACGTGACAACCTAAAGTAATGGCTGGTATACTCTTCCTTTTGAAACAACAAAATAGTTTAGAGATTACGAGTGGTAAGAAAGAAATGACTCCGAATAGAGTTGTGAACTGGCCATTCAGGACTCTATAGTGAGGATTTTCCTTCTGAACCTAATTATTGTGAAAAGAGAAAGAAATGAAAAAGAAAAAGAAGAAAAAAAATTTACCATGGTTTTTGTTACTTAAATCATTACTATTAAACCAGTCATTATTTTGGGGACGCCACAGTTTGGATAGTCTGGAAAAGGTTTTGAATAGATGCATTGAAAGTAACCTTGTTCTAAATTTTGAAAAATGTCATTTTATGGTTGAGCAAGGTATAGTTTTAGGCCACATTATTTCCAATAAGGGAATTGAAGTAGATCCTGTAAAAATTTCTGTTATTTCACAATTGCCTTACCCCTCTTGCGTGCGAGAGGTGCGATTTTTTCTTGGTCATGCAGGATTCTACAAGCGCTTTGTACAGGCGCTTTATAAGAGATTTTAGCAAGGTAGCCCTTCCACTATCCAACTTGTTGCAAAAGGAGGTGGAGTTTGACTTTAATGATAAATGCAAAGACGCCTTTCATTGCCTCAAAAGAGCATTGACTACCACCCCTCTCATTCAGGCACCTGATTGGACAGCCCCATTTGAGCTAATGTGCGATGCATCCAATTACACATTGGGGGTTGTCCTTGCTCAAAAGATCTCCTTACTTCAGCTTACTTCTTTTCCACCATGACTTAGGGAGTTTTTCTTTTCCTATATCCTTCTTTAATTTTATTACATTTGTTTGATTCTATTTGATGGTTTAATTGCTTTTAATCTTTTAATTGTGCTACATTGAGGACAATGTGTTGTTTAAGTATGGGGGGGGGAGTGTTCTTTGGTTTTGGTTTTGTTAGTTGTGTTAAATTAGTTTAATTTTGTTAGTTTTGTTGGGTTCTAGTTTAATTTTGTTTGTTTTGTTGTGTTAAATTTGCATGTTTGTCTTTGAATTATAGGATATGTTCAAGTAATGGGTAATTGTTCTGAAAATAAAAGTCTCTTGACATTTTGTGACTTGAAATCCTTGTTTTTCCTTTACATGTCATGATAGTTTTGAAGGCTCAATTTGAAAGCGATAAGTTTACCTTTGTGAGAATTCGAGCCATCCATCATCATAATCTTTTGGTGTGTTTTGCCCCATTGATTGCTTGCACAATAGCCTTGGCTTGATTCTTGTTGATGCTTCCTAATTCACATGCATATTTGGAAATGATTTAGGCAATTTCGTTCTTATAAGCTTCTAGCCAAATGGACTTACCTTGAATTAATTCCTTTGATAGCCCCTTTGAGCCTATTTTCCCCTTTTTTTGTTTTGAAGTTCATTACAAGCCTTAAGTGAAAAACCATGATATCACCTTACCCTTAAGGAATTTTGGAGCTTTGGAATTGTTTTGGGAATAAGTTGGGAATAAGTGTGTGTGTGTGTGGGGGGGGGGGGGGGGGGTATGTTTCATTGGAAGATATGATTTTTGGCCATGCTTAATGTTTTATTTTGGCCACGCTTGATGTATATATATATATATTGTCTAGTTCTTTCTTTAATCTTCAATTTCGTACTGTTCAATAAAAAAAATGAAAAATGAAAAAAAACAAAATTCAATTGCTGCAAATTCTGCAATTTTGTACTATTCAAAAAAGGAAGAAGAAGAAGAAAAGAAGTGAAGTTGAATAAATAAGGTCTTGATATGAGAACTTGATTTGGGAGCCTTGGTTGATTTTGTTGATATTAGAGGGTTTGGGTTTACTACTTGTGCTTAATTTCCACTTATTCCCCATTGCTCCTCTATTCCTTTGGGATTTAGCTACTGTCGCAACCTACCCTTTGGCGGGAGGGCGACGCGAGATTCGCGGGATGCGTGTTCCACGAAAGGAATACGTGCGGAGTCGCCACCAACGTTTATTTGAGGAAAACGTCGGAAATAACGGAAAAGACGCGATCTACGAACTTTTGAGTAAAAGGTTCGGGAGTTGTATTTGCGCACGGGGAAGGTATTAGCACCCCACACGTCCGTCCCAAGGGACGGAAGCCTTTAATCGAATGTGCAAACGTGACTTTGATTTTTATGTTCCCTTTTTATGTCTTTATGTCTTTTATACCCTTTTTATATTTTTCCTTTTTTGTGGTCGACAAGGGTGTTTCCCTTTGCTCCTACGTATTCCTCAATTTGCGATGAGGAAATCAGACCTACGTAGTTCTTTCTTATCAAGTGATTCTTTTTTTTACTTAAGAGGCAATCATTTTAAGGCGTTGGACCTTGAAAATGATCCATTTTACTTAGTGAGAAATTGAAATGACAAACTTCAAAAACCTATTTTTGTGGACGAGCTTGACTAGGCGAGTTTGATTTTAGCCTTAGTTTCACCTTAGTTATTAGTCAATTCGATTAAGAATGAGAAATCCCAAAGAGAAAACGTCCGATTGATTTTCCGCTTTATTTTACTAAGAAACATTTTTTATTATTATATTATTATTTTACCTCTTTTTGATTTCCAACGTGGTTACGGCACGACCGAACGGTCGGAATTCATTTTAACCGAAGTTAACGGATAATACAATTCAAACGTTCGGTGGAAATTTATTTTATTTTTAAGTTAAGCGAGGAATGACTTAAGTAAAATGGCTTAAGCACGTCAACAGGGGGTATAAAAAGTAAATGAAATGAGAATAAAAATACACGAAACACAATGTGGACCACCATGGGTACATAGAATGAATCAAAAAGCTTGGTTCGAGGTACTTACCCGTTGAAGATCGAAGAACGATGAAGAACGAATGAAGAACGTCGAAGAACGGTCGAAACCTTTGCGAAATTCCTCACGGAAAACGTTACGGAAACGTTTCGGAAGCGCCTCGGCTTAGATTTTCTTCATGGAAACAATTTTTCCAAGCAAATTCGAAAGAGAGGGAAGTGCCTAAGGGGCTGAACCCTTTTCTTCTTCACTTCCTCCCCTATTTATAGCAAAAATAGGGGAGATGGTTGCCGCCCAGCTCGCCCAGGCGAGCTCAGCTCGCCCAGGCGAGCCAGGTTGCTTCCTCCAGAAGCAACAGCCTTTTGGAGGAATCTTCTGGAGGGCCCAAGTGGGCCTGGTTGCTATTTGCACCCCCATTTTTACTAAGTACACCCCCTGCCTTTTTTGGTGATTCTTTTTTCGTAAAGTTACGGAAACTTACGAATTTCGTAACGATACTTGTTTTCTTTCCGTAATGTTAAGGAACCTTGCGGATTACATAATCATCCCCTTTTTGACCTACGGAATGTTACGGAACCTCACTAATTATGCAACGATGCTTCCATTTGATTTCCGGGGTGTCACGGAAACTTACGGATTGTGCATCAATATTTTTTTGTTTTCCGGCATGTCCTGGAATTTCACAAATTGCCTAATGATGGGTGCCAAGCACCTTACAAGGACCAAACAAAAGGTCGCATGTCATCAAGCAAAGGCCCCCGGACGAAATTAGGGTATGACAGTTGCCCCTCTTTACTTGTCTTTTATTGGAGATAAAAGGAAAGTAAAGATAAGACACTAATTTCGTTCCTCTCGATTGACGAGAGTCGCGGGTGACCATAAAATCTCCACATGCAAATGACTTGTTGTTCTCGAGGGAACAAAAGGTGCAGAAGACGATGTCAGTCTCTGCATGCTATCAAGCGTTCTGTCTTACAGATAGCAAAAGAATGTTTATACGGATAACCACTCGGGTATTTCCGCCCGTCAGCGTGACCCAAAAGTCAGTATGACAGATCTTGTGAGTGCGGAAGATAATGTAAATCTCCGCGTGTCATCGGGCCCGCCGCCTCTGGATGACAAACGGGTGCAGAATGACCAAATTTTGTCTCAGCGCGCCATCGGACACGACTGTGTCTGAATGGAAAAGGGGTGCGGAATGACCAAATTTTGTCTCCGCATGTCATCGGGCCCGCCGCCTCTGGATGACAAAGGGTGCAGAATGACCAAATTTTGTCTCTGCGTACCATCGGACACGACTGTGTCTGAATGGCAAAGGGGTGCGGAATGACCAAATTTTGTCTCCGCATGTCATCGGGCCCGCCGCCTCTGGATGACAAAGGGTGCAGAATGACCAAATTTTGTCTCTGCGTGCCATTGGACACGACTGTGTCTGAATGGCAAAGGGGTGCGGAATGACCAAATTTTGTCTCCGCATGTCATCGGGCCCGCCGCCTCTGGATGACAAAGGGTGCAGAATGACCAAATTTTGTCTCTGCATGCCATCGGACACGACTGTGTCCGAATGGCAAAGGGGTGCGGAATGACCAAATTTTGTCTCCGCATGTCATCGGGCCCGCCGCCTCTGGATGACAAAGGGTGCAGAATGACCAAATTTTGTCTCTGCGTACCATCGGACACGACTGTGTCTGAATGGCAAAGGGGTGCGGAATGACCAAATTTTGTCTCCGCGTGTCATCGGGCCCGCCGCCTCTGGATGACAAAGGGTGCAGAATGACCAAATTTTGTCTCTGCGTACCATTGGACACGACTGTGTCTGAATGGCAAAGGGGTGCGGAATGACCAAATTTTGTCTCCGCGTGTCATCGGGCCCGCCGCCTCTGGATGACAAAGGGTGCAGAATGACCAAATTTTATCTCTGCGTGCCATCGGACACGACTGTGTCTGAATGGCAAAGGGGTGCGGAATGACCAAATTTTGTCTCCACATGTCACATGACCTCAGGGTCAGTATGACAGATCTTGTGGGGTGGCCGACAAAAGCAAGGCTCTTGCTCCTACGTATCCTCCAATGAGGAACTCAGACCTACGTAGTTCTAGATAACTTGTGAGACTCGAAAAAGTCTCCACCGGAAGATGCTGACATCTCCGGAAAGGGCGCAGATGACCATATTGGCCTCTGCTCATCAATCACACTTGGGGTCACTGAATGACGAGGCGCGGATAACCGTAAGGTGTCTCCGCAAGCTACCAGCTTTTGAGTCATGGTAACAAAAAGCGGTGTGGTCGACAAAAGCGAGGCTCTTGCTCCTACGTATCCTCCAATAAGGAACTCAGACCTACGTAGTTCTGGATAACTTGTGAGACTTGAAAAAGTCTCGGTGTTTTCTCCACTAAAATGCAAACATGCTTTAGCAAAGAGACAAATATTCCAACTGATTAGAGCAGCATATGATTTTTTGAGTGAAAAACAATGCGTCCACCGGGGAAGGAGAGTATGTTGATGAAATCCCCCATAACCATAAATGAGATTTTGGATGTTAGCATTTCGTTTCTAAATGACCATTTAGAGGAAACACTGGGTTCGAAAAAAATAGAAGAAATCCACTCAAAGTGTATCAATCTCGCACAGGTAAGTGTTTTATCCTAATTCTGAACCATAGATATGTCATGACTTGACTTTGCAATTTATTTCCTATCAAATCAAAAATTACATGCGTGATCATGGATCAATAGGACTTCTCTTGGGAATGGGTTCTTTTGATGGGTTTTTCGGCTTTTGTGTGTTTTTGGTTTTTGATTTTTTTGTTGGCTTTTTCCTTTTCTGTTTTTGTTTAGTGCGGGGCGAAAAAGTCGCTAGCGCACAAGATTTTGGTTGGCAATTAAAGGGGGAAGACCATTTTAGGTCGTGGTTTCCTTTCCTTCTTTTTGTTCATTTGGTGACAATTCTGTATTGTTCAGATATTGTCCGGTCCAAAGACCTTTCTGCATATTTCTTTTGTTTTCTTTGATCGGGGACTTTCTTCCCTTTCTTCTTCTTTTTTTCTTTCTCCCATTCTTTGATTGGGAATTTTCTTTCTTTTTCTTTTTGCTTTTCTCCCACTCTTTGATTGGGAATTTTCTTTCTTTTCTTTTTGCTCTCTCCCACTCTTTGATTGAAAATTTTCCTTCTTTCCCTTTTCTTGCTTCCGAGGGTAAGGATTATGGTGAGTCAGGATTTCGGCTCAAGACTTGTAGAATGGCTAGACATGATACATGTCAGGGTTTGGTTTGGTTCAAGGATAAAAGGTATGCCCCACATTATTTCCATGACACAAATGCAAAAATGATGATTTGGAAATTTTATGCAAAACTGGTCATGCATGCACCTATGTGGACGCTCAAGTGTCAAATTTTTATGGTCATGTGATGCTAGGGCTCAGGATTCATTTCCTCTATTTAAAATCAACCCAATGTTTCCAAAATATGTTCTTTTATCAATTTGTGCATTCATCCGAGTCCATTTCGGGCGTCCGGGGAAATTTCACAGCATTCACCCTTCAGGTGTAGACACATTTTCCAAAAATTGGTTATGATCAATGAATTTTTTTCAAAGAAAAGTTGGAAATCATCTCTTTTCAAAAGCATGTCGGTTTTTCAGCTAGACAACTTATTTTTCTTTTTCCCATCTTTTTCATACTTGCTTTCTTTTTCCTTATTTGCTTTCTTTTTTCTTTTTTCATTTTTATTTTTTTCTATTTTTATTTTTATCATGATTTTTGTTTGTTTTACCTATATATTTTTGGACGATGTTCCTAAACGAAGAACTCTACATGGTTCCAGAATTTCAAACATCATCGATAGTAATGATATATAAACACTAACGCAACAATCCAAACAAAAATGTATGCGCTGTACAAATGACAATCGAAACAACAAAAACAAACATTAGTCTCTCAAGTCAAGAAAATAACATAACATAAAAATGATAAAAGAAATACGAAAGAAAAACATGAATCTTGGGGATCTCCCAGTCATGTATCTCCACTCCCTCCCAAGAAGTCAAGCAAATCGGCCATCTCCTCGTCCTCGTGGGCCTCTTCTCCATCGTCGGGAGCTTCTGGGGGTGCCTCTCCTGCTTGGGCCTCGGGCCAATCTCCGGGCCATGCAACCTCTGCCCTGAACTGGTCTGGAGTAGGGCATAAAAAAGAAGCGAAGCCCTGGCTCTGCATGCTGAGGCTCATCTGGTACAGACAATCATGGGTCTGTACATGTGCTCGGTGGTTGGCCGCCTGCTGGCGAACCAAATGCCGTAAATACTGCTCCATGTCAAATGCCCCAGCCTGGCCAGCCTGATGAGGTGGTGGTGGTGCGCCTGCGGCCTGTGGAGCATCACCCTGAGCCTGTCTTTGGGTACAGTATTTCTCAATAAAAGCCTGGGTGATGGGCGGCCGAATTACCTTGGTAGGTGCAACGGGGACTCCAAACGACTGGCAGAGTCCTGTGATCAGTGCTGGAAATGCCAGGGCCCTGTTGGACTTATCTGGGTCCAAAGGGTGCCTAGTAGGCGCCATACCTACAAAAATATAAATGGCATCAGCGATTAACTGAGCCACATGGACGCTCATCCGTGTCAGGATGGCGTACACCAGCTGACACTTCGGCAGGGGGAGGTCGGAATTATGATCGCTGGGCAGGATGTTGCTGAGGAGCAACGTCATCCATATCTGGGTCAGGGTGGTCATGTTGGTGCGCATGATTCGCACTCGCCTCCCTGCAGCAGTCCGGGCAAAATCCTGCCCCGGTATACATAGCAGTTGGGCGATGGCCTCCTCATCGAACCCATCAGACCGGTTCCTCCTCTGGCCATACTCGCACTCCTGGCCCTCTTCCAGCACTAACGGATATCCCAGGAGCTGACCGATAGCATCTGCATCGAACGGGATCCACTGACCCCTTACCCAGGACCTCATGTCACGCACGCCCTCCTCTGTTGGCCAAGCATTGGCATAAAACTCAAGGACTATTTCTGGATCGAACTTGGCCATGGGAGTAACCAGTGATGTCCACCACCGGCGCCCTATTTCCTCCTGGAAATCAGTATACTCGTCGTCCCTGAGCTGGACGCGTCGCTCCCGGAGAAACGACCATCCCTTGATGGCCTCGAAGCGCTGCTGGTGTACCGCGCTCCTAAAACGGTGACTGTCATACTCAGGAGCGGAACTAGTCCCTTCGGCCGCCTTATCCTTCCTGGACCTCTTTGAGGCAAGCTTCCTCGGGGCCATTTCCTGCGAAGGCAAACATTTGGAAAGTTAGTTTTACCAAGAAATGCTACTCTTAAAACAAAAATGGCATACAACATACAAACATCAATGTAAATTTAGAGTAAACTTATGCACATACTTCTTTACGAACGTTCACTTGCACAAGACATTCTCATAACTAAGAAAAATGCACCCATATACAATCAAGGCACCTTCGTTACCTAGATTATTTATATGTACTTCCAAGGTGTATTTGTTACCTACATCTCATGCACTTCCTTGGCTAAATTTACATACATGCGTACTCAAAGCATTTGGGGTACCAAAAATTGCACATGTGCACATTCCGGTATTTCTAATACTTATGCATATACAAACTTTGTGATGAATCTTGGCTATCTACACAATAAGGTGATACATTTCATGCTTTACTCAAGTTTATGCTACCTAAAGCCGCATGCAAATTCAAGTATATTTTCTTTTGCTGACTAAAATTGTATTCAAATTAAAAGGTATTCTTGTAAGGTATTTTCTTTACATAACATGCAACGTATATATATTTTTTGTGAGACATTTTGACTACCAAAAATTACATGTACATACATCCAAGTATTTTGCTACTACACCCAAAGTGTAAATTGCCAAAGGTATTTTGCTACCTATTCTAAACCTACACGTTTATGATGAGCAAAATTCCTAAACATCTAGGCGTAGGGAAATTATTGTAGCGTGGCTCATAGCTAATTGATGGCCAAAAAAGGGTAACTTTACCCAACATGCACCTCCTCTTGTGTTCTTTTGCATAAAAACTTTGGTTCCTAGGCCTAGGATATATGTGAGGCAACTATTCTAGCCTTTTTCGGGAATGAACGCATGTCCCAAAAAATAGAAAATATGTACAAACCAAAATGCCCTATGGGTTGTTTCCTTACAAAAGTCACGCGCTAATGCCATTGAGGCATTTCACCGAACACTTGGTGGGCGCGCGTTTAGGCATCAATAGCAAGAGAACGGGGACAATGTGGCATGCCCCATTGCTTCAAAATGCATTATAGGCCTAGGGCCATCTCATACAAACCCCCAATTCAACCTAATCAAGCAAGAAAACAAACCAAAATTGCCCCACATATTTGAGCACATTCCCACAATTTAGAGCACCAAAAGGAGATCAAAATACACCAATGAAAAGCTAGAAAGCTTAGGGATGGAACACTTACCTGTTGGTGATGAACAAAGGCGCAAAACGGAATCAAAAAATGCGAAAAATGAGGACCCTAGGGCTGCAAACTCGTCAATCCCGTGGGTATGGCTTTTGAAAGGGGGGAAAAGAAGTTTTTGAATGCAAAAACGTCCCCCCTTTCGTCATTCTTATAATTTGGTGCAGGGGTGGCTCGCCCAGGCGAGCTAACCTGCATTTTTTTTTTGAGAGGAACATTAACCATGTCCCCTCCTTCCTTATGGTTTAGCGTCTTGCTTAACTTGAACTTACTTAAGTTAGAGTTAGGCGTTGATTACTTATTTTTAAAACAAACAAATAGTAAGACAATTGTGAATACAAAGGATACGGGGCTGCCTTGCAGCGACGTTCTCTGCTTGTCTAGCGCAGAGAAAGGGCAACGATCAGTCGGTCGTGACCCCATCCCCACTTGCATCCGTTCCTAAGTACCTGCAAGTAATAAACAACCAGGTTCGGCCAATCTTGACCGCGTCATTGTCTTACCTTGATTGGTTTCTGCTGTCCACATTTGGTCCTCACCCCGGAAGGTAGCTCAAGATGATCCTGCCCCTGTCTTACCACAACAATATGCATGCGTATGTGTATGCATGAATGTTTTCAAACGCAGCGAATCTTAGCAAAAGTTGGTTTAGGTTCAATTTTAATTAAGCGCTTGGGGCATCCCACAAACTGAGCGGAAGGGCTCAGGTGATCACAAATCAAATGCAAGGTTTGAAACCAACGTGAGGACTAAAGCCTCGAATCCACGTTCATTTATTTGAAAGATTGTAACGAGAGATACAGCAGACGGGAAATCCCTGGGGGAAATCCAGAAAACGCATAAAGATAATGAACATGTAGCGACATCCTTAATTGCCCCAGCTTCTAAGCATAATATCGCTTGACGACATTAGAATTCACGGGTGAAGGTAACTCTTCACCATCCATGTTGGTAAGCACCAGGGCTCCTCCGGAGAAAGCCCTCTTCACAACAAAAGGCCCTTCGTAGTTCGGGGCCCATTTCCCTCGATTGTCCTTGACAGCATGGGACATTTTCTTTAGCACAAGGTCTCCCTCATGGAACTTGCACAAACGTACTTTCTTGTCGAATGCATTCTTCATTCTTTGCTGGTATAAGCGCCCATGACTCATGGCCGTTAAGCGCTTACCCTCAATGAGGTTGAGCTGGTCATAGCGCGTTTGAGCCCACTCTGATTCCTTTAATCCTGATTCTGCCAAGATCCTTAATGACGGGACTTCCACCTCAAACGGTAACACAGCCTCCATCCCATATACCAATGAGAACGGCGTTGCCCCAGTTGACGTTCGCACTGAAGTTCGGTAACCGTGTAACGCGAATGGGAGCCTTTCGTGCCAATCCTTGTATGACACGGTCATCTTTTGGATAATCTTTTTGATATTCTTATTGGCCGCTTCCACAGCTCCATTCATCTTTGGCCGGTAGGGTGTGGAATTGTGATGTTGGATTTTAAACTCCTCGCACATTTCCCCCATCATCTTGTTATTCAGGTTGGTGTCGTTGTCCGTGATAATCTTCCTTGGCAAACCATATCGGCAGATGATCTCTTTCTTAATGAACCTGACCACTACACCCCTCGTGACATTGGTATAGGAAACCGCCTCGACCCACTTGGTGAAATAATCTATCGCTACGAGGATGAAGCGATGACCATTCGAGGCCTTGGGCTCAATGGCCCCGATGACATCTATTCCCCACATGGAGAAAGGCCAAGGGGCGGACATGACATTCAGAGGATGTGGTGAGGCATTGACATTATCTGCGAACGCTTGACATTTGTGGCATTTCCTCACATGGACACAACAATCACTTTCCATGGTAAGCCAGTAATAACCTGCTCTTAGGATCTTCCTGGCCATAGCATGCCCGTTGGCGTGCGTTCCAAACGAGCCCTCATGGACTTCCCCGATCATGTGATTTGCCTCCCTGGCATCCACACACCGCAGGAGTGTCATGTCGTGATTTCTCTTATACAGTATGCTTCCGCTCATGAAGAAACTGGCTGCCAACCTTCTCAATGTCCTCTTATCATTGTCGGCAATCTCGGGCGGGTATTCTTTGCTTACGACATATTGCTTGATGTCGAAATACCAAGGCTTTCCGTCCCATTCCTCTTCTACTTGGCAACAATGCGCAGGTTTGCCACGACACCAAAATTCAATGTAGGGTAGATCCCCGTGCGGTGTTAGCTGGAACATAGACGCCAAAGTAGCAAGTGCATCCGCCATTTGATTTTCCTCGCGGGGAACATGATGGAAGGAGATCTCATCAAAGGTCTTAGCCAATTCCTTGATATAGGCTTTGTAGGGTATCAGCTTGGGATCTCTAGTTTCCCATTCCCCTCTCAGCTGATGGATTACCAATGCCGAGTCGCCGTACACCTTGAGTAGTTTGACATTGGAGTCAATCGCTGCCTGGACGGCTAGGGCACATGCTTCATATTCGGCCATGTTGTTGGTGCAGTCGAATCCTAGCCTGGCTGTGAAGGGTACACATTGATTGCCCGGAGAGACCAATACTGCCCCAACGCCATGGCCTTGAATGTTTGACGCTCCGTCAAACCATACGGTCCATTTATCCCGATCTTTGTCCAATTTTTCCTCAAACAAGGCCATGATGTCCTCATCCGGGAATTCAGGATGCATGGGCTGATAGTCATTAAGAGGCTGTTGAGCCAAATAATCTACTAAGGCGCTTCCTTTTATCGCCTTTTGGGTGACGTAGACTATATCAAACTCGGATAGCAGGACTTGCCACCGGGCGATTCGTCCCGTGAGAGCTGGCTTTTCAAAGATGTACTTAACCGGGTCCATCTTGGATATTAACCAGGTAGTATGGCTTAGCATGTACTGCCTTAGGCGATGGGATGCCCATACTAAAGCACAACACGTTTTTTCGAGCAAGGAGTAATTCATCTCACAGGTCGTGAACTTCTTACTTAGTAGTAAACAGCGCGCTCTTTCTTTCCGGATTCGTCGTGTTGACCGAGCATACACCCCATTGACTCATCTAAGATTGTCATGTACAAGATGAGAGGCCTTCCAGGTACTGGTGGCATAAGCACGGGAGGATTCATAAGGCACTTCTTGATCCTTCCAAAAGCCTCTTGGCAATCCTCATTCCAGCGATCAGTTTGGTTTTTGCGTAAGAGCTTGAACAACGGCTCACAAATGGCGGTGAGCTGCGATATGAATCTGGCAATATAATTCAAGCGTCCCAGGAAACCTCGGACTTGCCTCTCTGTACGGGGTTCTGGCATCTCAAGGATAGCCTTCACCTTTTCGGGGTCTACCTCTATCCCTTTTTGGCTTACAATGAAACCAAGTAATTTCCCTGATTTGACCCCAAAGGTACACTTAGCGGGGTTCAACCTTAATTGATATTTCTTAAGCCTTTCAAACAACTTCCGCAGGTTGACAAGGTGTTCTTCCTCAGATTTAGATTTAGCAATTATGTCGTCCACATAGACCTCGATCTCTTGATGCATCATATCATGGAACAAAGCTACCATGGCCCGTTGATAAGTTGCCCCGGCATTCTTGAGTCCAAAGGACATCACCTTGTAACAGAACGTCCCCCACAGGGTGACGAAAGTAGTCTTTTCCATATCCTCGGGCGCCATCTTTATCTGATTGTAACCGGAGAAACCGTCCATGAAGGAAAATAAAGCGAAATTGGTCGTGTTATCTACGAGGATATCGATGTGTGGTAAAGGAAAATTGTCCTTGGGACTGGCCCGATTCAGGTCCCGATAATCCACACACATTCGTACTTTCCCATCTTTCTTAGGGACCGGTACGATGTTGGCAACCCATTCTGGATACCGAGCGACGGCCAGAAATCCAGCGTCAAATTGCTTCTTCACTTCTTCTTTTATCTTTAAGGATGTTTCGGGCTTCATCCTTCTCAGTTTTTGCTTTACCGGGGAACACTCGGGATTTAGAGGTAATCGGTGCTGTACAATGTCAGAACTCAAACCGGGCATATCTTGGTATGACCAAGCAAAGATGTCTTGGTAGTCTTTTAGCAGGATTATTAATTCTTCACGGATAGGTGCGGTAATACCTGTACCTATCTTTACTTCCCTTTTTCCACTGCCAATTCCTAATTCTACCAGCTCTGTTTCTTCTTGATGAGGTCCCATTTCTTGGTCCTCATGGGCGACCATTCTTTCTAATTTTGGGGGAAGTCCCACATCCTCGTTTCCTTCATCTTCCGTTTGACTCATTTCTTGCTCGAAGTCGATAGGCAGGTCCCAGGTATTAGTACCTTCGGGGGACTCGTCATCGGATCTGCCGTTTCAGAAAAAGAAGTAAACATGCAAATGAATGAGAATGGGTAGAGATGTAGGAACAGATGAAGAAAGATCCTTGTATTATAAATTCAAAAACAAAAGACACAAAGCCTTAACAAAAGGAAAAACTCTAAAGCCTAGGCCCAACTATAGAGCTTTTAAAAACCGTAAAGGTTTACATTATGCTCGTTGCGTAAATGTCGGGGCGTTCCTCCACTCGCCAACTTCCCAGCTGGAAATCAGGAGGGCATAGTCGTACCAAATCCAATGTACTCGGAACATCATCTTCGCATATCGCGACCACTTGACCTTTGTCTCCCAGAACCGCGCTTATAAAGCTTCTACTTATGTGGCAGGGCGGGCTTCCCTCACTTTCTTGTCTCCAACGCGAGCTTTGACCACTGCTCTTCCTTCCCGCGATGCTTCTTTTCATATCCGCCTGAGTGGGCTTATAGCCTAAACCATACTTCCCACGATTTCCTTTGGCATTTATCAGGCTAGTTATGCCGCCGTTGTCTTTGCCTAAACCCATTCCGGGTTCGTAACCGTTCCCCAACATAACTCGGGCCATCATTACTGCTGCATCGGACAAGCAAGGCTGCCCAGAGAAGGAGTCCACAGAGGAAATGCTTACCACCTCAAAAGACTGGAAAGCGGTTTCTAACGATTCCTCTGCGGCTTCCACATAAGGCATAGAGGATGGGCAGCTCACCAAGATGTCTTCCTCGCCTGACACGATGACCAAATGCCCCTCCACTACGAATTTTAACTTTTGGTGGAGTGTAGAGGGCACAACTCCCACTGAGTGGATCCACGGGCGCCCCAACAGACAGCTGTAGGGGGGGTTAATATCCATTATTTGGAAGGTGACTTGACAGGTGTGAGGGCCTATTTGTACTGGGAGATCAATCTCTCCCCTAACCTCTCGGTGAGTGCTGTCGAAGGCACGAACCACCATTGAACTCGGCTTTAAGTGGGAAGCATTGAATGGTAATTTCTCCAAAGTGCTTTTAGGCATCACGTTTAAACTGGAACCATTATCGATGAGCACCTTGGCTACGATATGGTCCATACACTTGACTGATACGTGTAAAGCCTTATTATGCCCTCTCCCCTCGGCGGGGATTTCTTCTTCGGCGAAGGCAAGATAGTTGTTGGTAGTGATATTGTTGACCAGCCCTCCGAAACCTTCTACCGAGATATCTTGGGCCACATGGGCCTCGTTCAGAACTTTTACTAGCAGAGCCTAATGAGGCTCGGAGCTCATAAGTAACTCCAACAGCGAGACCCTGGCCGGGGTTTTGTTGAGCTGTTCAATAACCTTGAATTCGCTCTGCTGAATTATACGGAGGAACTCGTTGGCTTCCTCTAGCGACACCTCCTTTTTACCATCCTTTTTCTCCGGGAGGCCCTTTGCCGGAATATCTTTACTCGAAGCGTGGGGTGCTTCGCCATCTTGTTCCTCCACCACTTTTCCTTTTCCCTTGACGTCCGCGGGTTGGACTGGTAGGTCCGGAGGCGCGAACACACGACCACTACGGGTCACACCACTCAGTCCCGTGATATTTGTTACTTTAGCTGACAACGAGCTGACGTCGGTGGCTTCTTCTTCCTTCTCCCTCGGAGGTGTATATCTCCATGGGACTGCGTGGCTATTTTGGTACGGGAAAGGAACAGGTTTGGCTACTAAGGGGTGTCCGGGCTTTTGCGAAGCTGCGCTTTTAGTGAAGTATATCACCAAGGGTTTGGGCTTCGCAACACTACTCCCATCCGTGGACTGCATGCATATATGCTGCTCTTCTTTTCCTTCACTGCCGACTTCCAGTCGACCTTGATCTATCATCCGCTGTAACAACTCCTCTACTCCCAAACACGTCTCTATGTCATGCAGCTCGCCGGAATGTAGCAAACAGGAATCCTCCTTATACCCACTATGGGGAATCACACCTCCCTTTTGTAGGGCCTCGAAGATAAACCTCCTAGGGGTTGCCACATCCCTTAAAGGTTTAGACTTGCGCTGTCTATCGGACTCAACGGCGTTAATTGCTCCCCCTCCATGATTGGCGAGCGGGTTGGTTCTCACATTGGGCCGATCCTCTTGGAAGGTCAGTCATCCAGCATCCATCAAATGTTGGACCTTGTATTTAAGGGCAAAGCATTTTTCAACGGAATGTCCCGGGACACCCCCATGGTACTTGCAAGTTGCATTAGGGTCATACCACTTTGGGAAAGGGGGTTGGAGGACCCTTCCGGGAGTTACCACGGCCAAATGATTGGCGATGAGGGATGGCAAGAGGTCTTCGTACGTCATTGGGAGTGGGGTGAATTCTTGAAACGGCCTCGGAGGGAAGTTCCTTGTCGTGTTGGAATTACCGGCCGGGTGAGTCGTGTTCGGAGTTGGAACTTGGGGAGCTTCCCTCTAGGTGGGTGCCTTAGGCTGCATGGGTGTTGAACTAGAGGCATTCCCGGTATGAGCCGAGAAGCTCGGGTGATGTTGCGTGTACTGATGGGTACCATGAGGTGTTTGCTGGGGTTTGACCCACGCGGGTGTTGAAGAGACGGCATGGGCATCTCCTTCCTTCCTTTTTGCCCCTGTTGCCCCGATTCTTTTGGCATTCGCACTCGTGGAGGAAACGTAATCAAACTTTCCTCTTTTCAATCCTACCTCGATTCTTTCCCCGGCGAATACTAGGTCCGCGAAGCTGGACGGCATGTAACCTACTAGCTTCTCATAGTAGAACACTGGTAGAGTGTCTACCATCATGGTGATCATCTCTCTCTCAACCATGGGAGGAGCTACTTGTGCCGCCAAATCTCTCCACCGCTGCGCATATTCTTTAAAGGTTTCACCCTCTTTCTTGAACATATTCTGCAGTTGAGTGCGGTCGGGAGCCATATCAGAATTGTACTGATATTGCCTTAGAAAGGCAGTAATCAGATCCTTCCAAGTACGGATACGGGAAGCTTCCAAATTAGTGTACCACACTACCGCGGTTCCGGCCAAGCTATCTTGAAAGAAGTGTATTAATAGCTTCTCATCCTTAGAGTGTGCGCCCATCTTGCGGCAGTACATCTTGAGATGGTTTTTGGGACAAGTTGTCCCTTTATACTTGTCGAAGTCCGGCACTTTGAACTTCGGGGGGATAACAACATCGGGTACTAAGCAAAGATCTGTCATGTCTGCGAACGGATAGTCCCCAAATCCTTCCACGGCCCTCAATCTTTCCTCAAGGAGATCGAGCTTCCTCCTTTCTTCAGTTGCCGGGGACGGTCCTTCCGTGGACAAAACTATTGGTTGTGTCGCGATGTTGGGTTGAGGCAACGTACTGGGTGCCGGCCCTTCGGGGATCGGGGGATAGAACTCGACATCCCTTCGAGCGTAGTCTTGAGGGTCTTTGTGGCCTTCTTCGGGCTGTTGAGGGGGCTCTCTTTCAAGGACGGGAGAAGCAATATGGCCCGCATCGTCTTGCAAGACGGGTGGTGAGTAGTTGGGCGGCAATCCATAAGGGTAAGCCGCTCGGTTGTATCCCAGGTGAGGGCTGCCATCGTGCCCCAGTGTGTCCCTTCCCCGTCCTACTATGTTTGAGGGAGGATGGTGCGCAGTTGCCAAGAGAGTTGGGTCTGCTTCGGCAGCCGAACTGACAGCGGTAGCGGTGGCCGCGTTCTTCTCCATGAGCTGCCTCATACCTAACATGGCCTCCATCATGGAGGCCATTTGTTCTTTCAGAGCCAACATGTCGGCTTTCATCTGTTCCTGTGTCTCCTCTTGATCACCCATCGTTCTAGATTTGGATCTGGTGCGATAGGGATGCCTTGTGGCGCGTTTAGTTATGGTGTTTTTCCCCAAAAAACCAAACGTGAGGAGTGGGTAAAGAAAGAAAGAAAATGCATGCTAGAGATGAAATGTAGGAGTGATTTGATTTGCACAAGCTTTTTGGAGTAGAAACATGGGACCAACTCATTTTATTTCAAAAAGAAAGTCATATCTAGTCAAGGTTTGAGAGACCATACAAGTTTCCTAACGATTTCTAATTATGTGGGCCATTAAGTCTATCATATGCTGACAATAGCCGAGAAGCCCATGAATCTCTTCGGGGGCGGAGTAGGTGTCCGCCATCGCCTTGGCCTTGGCTAACAAGCGGGGAAGTTCTTGACTCCCGTTCAAGGTAAGAGCAAATCGATCCATCCACATGGTTGCCTCTTGGTGTAAAGAGTCGATCACCCTTCCTCTAGCCTCTTTTTTTGCGTATACTTGAGCATACTTGTCCGCGATCCTATGCTCGTGGGCCGTGGCTAGACCTAAATCTTCTTGGTACTTGGCGATGATAGCTAGCATGTTGGTCTCCGTCTCGCATAAACGCTGAGACAAGCTTCTTTTGGACCTTGAACAAGCAACTAACTCCTCTTTCAGAACCATGCTATGTGTTCGCGACTGGTCCCTCTCTTCCCTTCGCAGCTTGAGTTCACTATTGCTACCCCATAGAGCTCCGCGAAATTTATTCCGGCCATACTCTTCCTTGTGAGCCCTCTTGGTCTCTTGTTCAAGGGCCCTTGTGGTAGTTGCATTCTCTTCCCGTAACCCGGCACACTCCTTCCGAATGTGTGTAGCGGCCAACTTGAACTTCTCCTTGGCAAGTTTCGCCTTTCCTAACTCGCTTTTGAGAGCTTGGACTTCTTCGTCCTCTTCCGGTGCCTCAAAACTCTCTTCGCTGACGACTTTTAACTTGGCGAGCCAATCTAAACCTCGTATATGAACTTTCAGCCATTCATGGTAGCCACCAATGATGCCATTACGAATGCCTCTAAGTTCTTGATCTTTCCTTAACGGGGTTTCCCATGCCTTGTGGATTCTTTGTATAGCCTTGAAATTTTGTGCGCCGAAATCCCTTACAGGGAAAGGAGACATAATCATCCCCTTTTTGACCTACGGAATGTTACGGAACCTCACTAATTATGCAACGATGCTTCCATTTGATTTCCGGGGTGTCACGGAAACTTACATAATCTTAATTATCAAATTAATTAAGCAGTTTTATTATTTGGGCCCATTAAGCTAATTTGATTTTTTAATCTAATTTCAGGAATTAATGAAGCATTGGGCTTGAATCTAGAATTGGGCTTGGACTTGAATCCAGAATTGGGCTTGGACTTGAAGAGGGCAGACTAATTTATTCTACAAAATTAGATCTTATCTTATCCTATCTTATCTAGATGTTATTTAGATTTGATCTCATCTAGATATTATTTCATCTAGATCTTATCTTATCTTATCTAGATTTGATTTGATTTTACTTATGGGCTTGGATTTAAAACAGATTTGTAAGCTTTGGGGCTGAGAAACTATATAACAGCACCAAGGTTATAGTTTAGCTCTCGCTCTCTTCTCTCTCTCTCTCTCTCTTCTATTTTTCATTTTTAGTTTGAGTCTCTCTTCTCGTTCTCTTTTATTTTCATTTTTTACAATTCCAGTTCAGACTTTTAGTTTTATCAATAAAATTTTGTTCTCTATTTGATTAATCGAAGGCTAAGTCCGCAGCGTTGTTTCCTCTTGAGGATCAAGCACAGTTCTCTTTGAGGTTCTATTATTACTGTTAAATTTTGTTCAGTTTTTCCTCTTCACTAATTACTCTGAATTTGTTGCTATTAATTCATGCATGCTTAGTGCTTGATTAATTGTCTCTGCGCTTAACTTACGTTCATGCTAAATGATCGTTTATGAGTAATTGGTGTATGTGATGCTTAATCACATAATGAATGCCTTATGTTGAATTTCGCTTAGTAATTTAATTTAGGGTTGGATTAAGTGGTTGATTGAATAAGGATAAATTCTCGCAACCTAGGATAAGAGACTTGCTTGTGAATCAAGGCGAAGCAACGTATTTTAATTATGATATTTTCTAATTAAATTATACTCGCTGTTTAATTTACAAAAGCAAACAACCCCCCCCCCCCAATTTGTTACTATTTCCTACTATCTGTTATGAACATTTGGTTTATCATTGCTCGTTGGGAAACGACCTAGGATCACTTCCTAGTTACTACATTTTAATATTTATTTGATTCGGGTACGGCCTCGATCACCTGTGATGATCATGAACATTGTTTGTGGGAGCAGAATGACAGCAGCAGGGTGCAGGAAGTGAGATTCTGGTGAGGAGCCGCCGAGCCGACGTGATGACATTGGCATTATTTTGGGAGATAGTTGTGTTTTGTAATCAACTCCTCCGCAGTTGGTTTTAAGTTTTATTTTGTTGAGTTAAATATGTAAAACTTGTATTTTAATTATATTTATGAACAAATTTAATTTTCGTTTATGTGTATGACGTGTACCGAGTTACTATTTCTATATAATTATGTATATTCACTTAGGTAATGGCATGTTGTTGGATGAATGTATGTTGTGACAAAATTACTTCTATTTTCATAAACAAAATTAAGGTAGTTCTTTTTATAAAAATCAAAATTATCGCATATTAGAGTGTTGATATCGTAGCGACGAGGCGGGTCGTTACATTTAGTGGTATCAGAGCAGGTCGAACCTTTCGGCCAGTGAGTTGTGAGTCTGCTATGATTTTCTGTGCATTCTCTAGTTGTTTTGTTGAATGCTTGATGTTGGTTGTTTTTTGATGTTTGATGTTCGTTGTTTGCTATTAGCATTTACTTACTAATTGTGTTCCTACGAGCTATAGAGATTTGATTGTTGTAGCCATATTGGATTTGTTTTTCGGATGTTTGCTATACCATGAATTTCAATGTCGTGTCATGGGTTATCAGACTGGCCACCTGTATAATTTATGAAGGGCAATGGGATGATATGGCAAGCGATCAGAAAATACAAATGATGGAGATTGAGTGTTAATGTCTCGAGGCATCAACTCTCAAAAGTAACCAAGTAGGAACTTGTGATGGTTGTGATTTTGTGTGGTTCTTTGTTTGTGTGTATTCCTTCCATGTCTAACTCCCTGGCGTGTATAGGGAGTGATGGCTGGACGGAATGATTGTGCAATAGCGGATGCCCTTCAAGCCTTAGCTCATGCTATAGGGAATCCAAATAGGGGAGAAGCTAGTGGAGCTGTTGAGTACCAAGGGTTGGACCGCTTCCAACGAAACAACCCTCCTTCTTTTAATGGTGCTCTGAACTGGATAAGGGAAATTGAGAAAATTTTCCGAGTTATGGCATGTCCGAAGGGGCAAAAGGTTGCTTTTGGTGCATATAGTCTAGTGGAAGAGGCTGAGTATTGGTGGGAGAATACTCGCCAATGCCTAGAGGCTGAAGGTCAAGATGTGACCTGGGATGTCTTCAAGAGGGTATTTTTGGAGAAATACTTTCCCGAGGATGTTAGGAACAAGAAGGAGATGGAGTTCTTGGAGCTTAAGCAGGGAAGCATGACCGTTGCTGAATATGTAGCCAAGTTTGAGGAGCTGGTAAGGTACTTTCCCCATTATCAAGGGAGAAATGGTGAAAGTTCCAAGTGTGTAAAGTTTCTGAATGGCTTATGACCTGAAGTGAAGCAAGCTGTGAATTACCAAGGTGTTCGTCAGTTCCTACTTTTGGTTAACATGTGTCAAATTTGGGATGAAGACTCCCGAGATATGGTGACCTATTATAGGAGTACAGGTCCAATGAGGAACAAAAAGAATGGCCCTCAACATCGAGGAAAACCATATTCGACTCCTCCTAAGCAATATGGTAATCGCCATGACAATCAGAGGACTGCTGCTAGGGGATTTGCAGGTGGTAGTGGTAGCAAACCCAATACTTTCCCCACTCATATCATTTGTTACAGATGTAGGAAGCCAGGGAACATCTCTTCACATTGTCCAGATAACGATATGATCTGTTTTAATTGTGGACAAAAGGGACACACTCAAAGAGATTGTTCACGACTCAAGAAAGAGCAAAATGGTGGAGGCCACGGGAAGAGTCTTTACCCTTAATGGTGCTAAAGCTTCGAAATCCAAAGATCTAATCCAAGGTAGATGTTTCATAAATGGGATTTCGTTGCTTGTGTTGTTTGATTCCGGTGCAACCCATTCCTTTATATCCTATTTGTGTGTAGGAAAACTTAAGCTTTTTGTGTCTTCTTTAAATAAAGATCTGGTGGTAGAGACTCCAACTAGTGGTTCTGTGTTAACTTCTGATGTGTGTTTGAATTGTCCTGTGGAAATTTCTGGTAGAACATTCTTGATTGATTTGATTTGTTTGCCTTTGAGCCAGGTTGATGTTATTTTTGGTATGTAGTGGTTATCTTCCAACCATGTCTTGTTAAACTGTTTTGATAAAAGTGAGGTGTTTGATGATTCTGGAGTGAGTAAGATTGATGTTATTCTTGGTAACTGTTTTGTTAAACTGTTATCTTCCAACCATGTTTATCTCTACCAACCAAGTTGTGACATCTTTAAAGGAAGATGCTCAAGTGTACATGATCTTGTCTAACCTAGAAGTAGAGACAAAGGTTTCTATGTGTGACCTCCCTGTTGTCAGAGAGTTTCCTGAGGATATATCCGGTCTGCCACCTGAGAGAGAGGTAGAGTTTTCCATAGACTTAGTACCTGGTGTTGGACCCATATCCATAGCTCCTTATAGGATGTCTCCTATAGAGTTAGCCGAGCTTAAGAAATAGTTAGAGGAGTTGTGGGATAAGCAGTTTGTTAGGCCTAGTGTGTCTCTGTGGGGAGCACCAATGTTGCTAGAGAAGAAGAAAGATGGAACCATGAGATTATGTGTGGATTACCGCCAGTTGAATAAGGTGACGATTAGGAATAAGTACCCTTTGCCTAGAATAGATGACCTTGGAGCTTGTGTGTTTAGCAAGATAGACCTTAGGTCAGGTTATCATCAGATCTGAGTGAAGTCTGAGGATATACCAAAGACTGCTTTTAGGACCCGTTATGGTCACTATGAGTATCGAGTCATGCCCTTTGGTGTGACTAATGCTCCAAGAGTGTTTATGGACTACATGAATAGAGTTTTTCACCCTTACCTTGATAGTTTTATGGTAGTATTTATAGACGATATTTTGGTATACTCCAAGACTAGAGAGGAACATGAAGAACATTTGAGGATTGTGTTGCATACCCTTAAGGACTGACAACTTTATGCTAAGTTGTCCAAGTGTGAGTTTTGGTTAGAGAAAGTTAGTTTCCTAGGGCATGTGATATCTCAAGGGGGTATAGTTGTGGATCCCTCTAAGATAGAAGCTGTTCTTGAGTGGGAGAGTCCTAAGTCTATTTTTGAGATTAAGAGTTTTCTAGGTTTAGCAGGATATTACCGGAGATTCATAGAAGGTTTCTCCAAGTTGGATCTACCTTTGACTAAACTGACTCGTAAGGGTCAAGCTTTTGTGTGGGATACCCAATGTGAGCATAGTTTCCAAACCCTTATGGAAAGATTGACGACCGCTCCAGTGCTAGTTTTGCCTAACCCGAAAGAACCCTTTGAGGTGTATTATGATGCATCAAAGATGGGTTTAGGATGAGTGTTGATGCAAAATGGCCGAGTAGTGGCCTATGCTTCTAGACAGCTTAAGAGTCATGAGAGGAATTATCCCACCCATGATCTAGAATTGGCTGTTGTGGTATTTGCCCTTAAGATTTGGAGGCACTATCTGTTTGGCTCTAAGTTCGAGGTGTTTAGTGATCATAAGAGCCTTAAGTACTTGTTTAGTCAGAAAGAGCTGAACATGAGACAAAGGAGATGGTTAGAGTTTCTCAAGGATTATGATTTTGAGCTTAGCTACCATCCCAGTAAAGCCAATGTAGTGGCTGATGCTTTGAGTAGGAAATCTCTACATATGTCTGCCTTGATGGTTAGGGAGAAGGATCTCCTGGAACAGTTTAGAGACCTTAGTCTTGCATGTGAGGTTACTCCTAATAGTGTAAGATTAGGAACTTTAAGGATCACTAGTGAGTTACTAGGTGATATTAGGGAAGGTCAAAAGATTGATCCTTTTTCTAAGGACTCAGTTAGAGGCTATAGAGTCAAGAAGGGACAGTAGTTTCAATGTTGGATCAGATGGAGTTTTGAGACTTCAAGATAGGATTTGTGTTCCCAATGTGCCTGAACTTAGGAAGATGATCTTAGAGGAAGGACATAGAAGTAATTTGAGCATCCATCCTGGTGCTACCAAGATGTATCAGGATTTAAAAATGATGTTTTGGTTGCCTAACATGAAGAGAGAGGTTAGTGAGTTTGTCTATGCATGCCTAGTCTGTTAGAAGGCTAAGATAGAACATCAGAGACCTTCAGGGAAGTTACAACCCTTAGAGATACCCTAGTGGAAGAGGGATAGTATTTCCATGGATTTTGTGGTAGGACTACCTAGAACCCCTAGAGGTTTAGATTCTATCTGGGTTATTGTTGATAGACTGACTAAGTCTACTCACTTCATTGCCATTAATATCATATTTTCCTTGGAGAAGTTGAGCTCCCTGTATATAAGTGGGATTGTCAGATTACATGGTGTGCCATCTAGCATAGTATCTAATAGAGATCCTAGGTTTACCTCTAGATTTTGGGAGAGATTGAAGAGAGCGTTGGGGACCAAGCTTAGACTAAGTTCAGCCTACCATCCTCAGACTGATGGCCAAACTGAACAGACCATTCGGTCATTGGAGGACCTTTTGAGGGCGTGTGTCTTAGAGCAGAAGGGACGCTGGGAGAGTTTTCTTCCATTGATAGAGTTCACTTATAACAACAGTTTTCACTCTACCATTGGCATGGCTCCTTATGAAACTTTGTATGGTAGAAGGTGTAGGACACCCCTATGTTGGCTAGAGCCCGGCGAAGGCCTCACCTTAGGATCGAAAGTGGTACAACAAACCACCGAGAAAGTCATGTTAATCCAGGAAAGGATGAGGACTACTCAAAGTAGGCAGAAAATTTATCATGATAAGAGGAGGAAAGATTTGGAATTCGAGGTTGGCGATCATGTATTCTTGAGAGTCACTCCGTGGACTGGGGTTGGTCGAGCATTGAAATCCCAAAAACTCACACCTCGCTTTATCGGTCCTTTCCAAATTCTTAAGAGAGTTGGCCCTACGGCATTCCAAATTGCATTACCCCCGTCTCTTTCTAATCATTACAATGTCTTTCATGTGTCTCAACTCCGTAAGTATATCCATGATCCATCCCATGTGATTGAATGGGATGATGTACAAGTGAAGGAGAATTTGACATATGAAACATTGCCTTTGAGGATCGAGGATAGGTGAACAAAACACCTAAGAGGGAAAGAGATTCCGTTGGTCAAGGTGATCTGGGGAGGTGCATCAGGAGAAGATGCCACGTGGGAATTAGAAAGTTAGATGCGAGAAGCTCATCCATCCTTGTTTGAGTAAGGTAAATTTCGAGGACGAAATTTCTAAAAGGGTGGGAGAGTTGTAACACCCTGATATATATCTATATATATTTAGTAATTATGTTTAATGTTTGATTATTTGTTGTGTTATTTTATCCGTAATTATTTTTAAGGAGGTGAGTTTAGTTATTAAAAGGGTGTTAGTAGTTAAAGCGCTGGCTTCTCAAAGAAGCCACAAGGAAGCTTCTCGAGGAAGCCTCTTAATGAAGCTTCTCAAGGAAGCTACATGAAGCTGTCTCAGAAATAACGCTGCCCAGCCTTCGTTAACCGTTGGATCTTCTCAAAATTTGGTCTACAGCTTCACCAGACACTTGTCCACGATCTGATCGTTGGGATTTTTGAGTAGCTGTCTGGAGTGTGCGCGAATTTTCCGTTCCCGAGAGCATTGGTCACTTGTGCGTTTTGAGCCTTGTAGTCCAAGTAGCTTAGGAAAAACACCATTTTCTTCTCCTTCTTTCTTCTAAAACCGTTTCCAACGTTCCAAGCTCTTTCTCCATCACCCACAGCCACCATTAGCCACCACAAACCGCCGTTGTTCTCCGTTGAAACCCCACACCGAGAGGAACCCCTCAATCGAAGCGGAATCTTCCAACTTGGCTTGTGGGTTCGGTAGAGAATGAAACCCTAATCCAACCTTTCGTTTTCCTTCAAGGTAACCATGGTTCTACGCTTGTTTCTTGTTAGTTTCATCTTACCCTTGCATCTTTTCTGACTTTGGAACCGCCATTGCATGTTTTACGCTTCCTTTGAAAAACCTTAGAGCAAAGAGACTTTGTAAACGTTATCTTTTCGTGAAATGCATGTTATTTTTGTAACCTACACTGAACCCCAGTCACATTGGCGTGGTCAGAATTTCCAAATGATGTCCCTTTGTAAAACCCGAAATGCTCTCAGCACTTTTATGTAATGACTTGGGTGTTTGACCCAGAGCATTGTCATTAGCTTTTTTTTTTCTGAAATCTGTATTAAGTCTCCTTCGTTTTGGCATGGTAGAGGCTTACGTGGAACCGACAAGCGGAGACAGAAAAGAAATCTTCATGTGACGTGACGAGGAACCCGTGGGTAGCTCACAATAGGTGAGGGGAGTTTATTATAAAATTTACCGTTTTAACACCATAGTTAGGGTCAGGGAACCTAGCTATGAGGATAACTACCTGTCCCTGTTGCATGCTGATTTTTTCTTTTATAGAAAATGATGTTTTTAACTAATGGGATGCAATGAAATTGTTATTGATATGCATGCTAGTTTTTCAGGAAAAACTATGTTTTGACGAATTGGATGCGATATATATATTTTGGTGTAAGCTCCATTGGAGCTTGTTGGCCTAGGATCTTCTTCATCATTGGGTTCCTTTGCTTCTTGGAAGATGAATGGCAGCGGAATGTAGAAGGAAGAGAGAGAGCAGACGTCACTTCAAGGAGAAGATGGGTCTAGAAGAAGCTCACCACCATAGGAGGCCATGGATAAGAGCTTGGAGGAAGAAGGAGATGAATGTAGGGAGAGGAAGAGAAGAGCACGAAATTTTGGTGCTCTAAAAGAGCTCTGAAATCTGAAGTTTCATATTCAAATGATCAAAGTTCCAAAAAATGCTCACACATAACCTCTATTTATAGCTTAAGTGTCACACAAAATTGGAGGGAAATTTGAATTTCAATTCAAATTTCAGTTGAATTTGTGGAGCCAAACTTTGGAGCCAAAATTTCACTAATTATGATTAGTGAATTTTAGTTATGGTTCAGCCCACTAATCCAAGATCAATTCCAAGATTCTCCACTAAGTGTGCTTAGCTGTCATGAGGCATGTAAAGCATGAAGGACATGCACAAAGTGTGACTATATGATGTGGAAATGGGGTGTAGTAAGAAAATGCTCACCTCCCCCTCTAAAATTTAATTGGATTGGGCTTCTACCAAATCAATTAAATTTATTTCCAACCACACACATCAAATATTCACTTAGTGCATGTGAAATTACAAAACTACCCCTAATACAAAAACTAGTCTAGGTGCCCTAAAATACAAGGATTGAAAAATCCTATATTTCTAGGGTACCCTACCTACATTATGGAGCCCTAAATACAAGGCCCAAAATTAATGAAACCTTAATCTAATATGTACAAAGATAAGTCGACTCATACTTAGCCCATGGGCTCGAAATCTACCCTAAGGCTCATGAGAATCCTAGGGCCTTCTCTTGCATCTCTGGCTCAATCTACTTGGAGTCTTCTATCCAATGCCCTTGTGGGGTAGGATTGCATCATTCCCTCCCCCTTGAAAAGGATTTGACCTCAAATCCCGAGGTTCTTGAAACTCTGGGCTTTTTTCCTCAACACCTTTAAAAAGAACAAAAACATTTATATTAGTGGTGTTTGGTTTGAAGTAAGGCAAGGTCTGAAAACCCATTTCCTGGGCATCTTCCCATGAAGGAACATGGTTCCTCACCAACTTAATGAGTGGTGCTATAAGTATAGAAAAACATGGGACAAACCTTTTTGTAAAAGTTTGTTAAGTCATGGAAGTCCCAAATTTTCCTTATACTTGGTGAAGTGGGCCACTCAAGAATAACCATTATTCTCTTAGGGTTTATGGGAACCCCTTGATCACTATTTAAAATATTAAGAAAAGTATTGCAATAAAACATACCTTTTTCTGTATTTTCATGTTGATTATTCCTACCAAAAAGTATGACACCTAAGATGTCCCATATGAGTACCTAAGTTTGTGTTGAAACTAAAAATAAGAACAAACCTACCTAATGAGTCCCTATGTACACAAATCATGAAGATGTTGGGTGCACGAGTGATTTTACAAAAGAGGATTGCACCACTCAAAACATTCATTATACCACCTATTTTTGGGATTTGGTGCCTAATAATACCTATTTTGGGCACCAACAAAGCACAAGGATTTAAGCTCTTGCGAACCAAACCCTCATCCAACAACTCCTTTACTTGAGGAATAAACTTAAGCCCAAGAGGCGTGGCAATGCTAACAAGTGTCTTTTTACAAAGGAGAAAATGTGGAGGCTGTCTAAGAGGGGAAATTTCTTTAATATTTGTCATTATTTCAAAATGCCTTTCCTTCTTAGCTAACCTCTTGGAGGAGACACTTATCTCCTTACACTCCTCCTTAACCATTAAAGGTTGTCCTTCTTCTTGGGGGTATATTTCTTCACCAGATTCTTCCCCTTTTGCTTCTTCACTTTCACTAAAGGAAGGTGAAGTAGTAGCCTCATCTTGGCTACTATTAATGTCTTGGCTCCTCATAATCATGGTTTTCTTGGTGGGGCATTGAGAAGTAATGTGTCCTCTTCCAAGACATTTAAAGCACTTTATAGAGCTAGTCTTTTCTTGCCTACTAGCCTTAGGGGGCTTCTTTTCTATTGTCTTCCCCTTATCATCTTTGGGCTTAGAAGGTGC
The DNA here is from genome assembly GCF_004193775.1 of Glycine soja. NCBI lineage: Eukaryota > Viridiplantae > Streptophyta > Magnoliopsida > Fabales > Fabaceae > Glycine > Glycine soja. Next base: position 23,577,313 of record NC_041004.1, read on the forward strand.
TGCCCCTAAGATGCCTAGACCTTGGTCTTTATTTGGATAAGAGTGAGAGCCATAAGATTTTGAAGTAGACTTCCTTTTAAGTTGTTGCTCTACCCTTATTTCCCAATCTAAGTTAGGCTCTACATTGTCCTTCCCATGGAGGTATGAGAGGTTAATGTTAGCCTCTTGAGGCTTTCTTTCCTTTTCTTTTCTTTGGGAGTGATGTTTAGTATGTGAACTATGGTGCCCTCTATAATAGTCGCTATGTTCTTCACTTAAACTCTTGCAAGAGTCATGACTACTATCGGAGGCATGTTTTTCTCTTTTAATTTCTTTCATTGTTTTTCTTCTTTCTTCCTCTTTTATTTTCTCTCTTTCATCTTGAATTATTTCTTCCACTCTTTTTTTACCTTTTTCTTTTCTCTCTTGTGTTTTTTTCCACAACTTAAGGGATCTCAACTCATCTAATATCTTATACAAGGGGTCCTTAGGAGTAGAACCCTCACCATTAACACTAGATGAAGAATGAAGACTCATGTTGGTTCCTAAGTTATGGTTCTTTCTTGTTGGGGTTTGAAAACAAAAGGTAAAAGAAGCTATGGTTGAAACTAGCCAAAATAAACACTAAAAGTGGTGTGAAAGATAAGGTAAAAACTAATTGGTAAAAGGAAAGCTATCTAGGCGGTTTGACAATGGAGGATAAAGGAAATAAGCTATGAAAGTAAGCAAGAAATTAAAGTGCAAGAAATGCAAACTAGACGGATCCTAAGAGTGTTTGGATGACTTTATTTAAGGTTCCCAACAAAACACTCACTATCCTAAGGGAAAATTGCCTAAAATTATTACACACAAATGGAAGTAGGGTGACCTATTGGAGGCTCCCAACTTACTTCCAATGAAAGGCCTTTTTGTTACAAAATTTGAAAGCAAAGCAAATTGTCAATTACAAAATTACAAAAAAAAAAGGTCCTCAATTGTGGTGGCTATTCTATCTTTGGTGTTTCACTCAATTTGGAGTGTTTCTTAGTCCAATAGCTCTTAAGGTGGTTGGCCCCTTGCTTCTTGACTCAAATTCTTCAAGGTATGGCACCAATCCTCCTTTCCAATTCCCTATATGGCAACTCACTAGCAAGGAAACAAAGAGACAAGCAATAACCAAAGACAAAAAAAATGAAATGAAAGCTAAACCAATAGAGTTTTAACAAGACAAACTTTCAAGGATTATTCAACAATTAAAGCAATGAAAAGCACACAAAAGCAAGCTAGGACTCAAAGAGAAACCTATAATGGCTCTAGAGTAGAGTAGAAAAACTAAAAAAAGAAAAAGAAAAAAAGACTCAAGAAACCTCTAGTTTTGGCACTTGTTTTCACAATAATTTTCAATTGAAGTTTCAGAACTAGGATTGGTATAAAATAGGCACCAATTATAGAACAAATTTTGAGCCAAAACAACAAGCACACTTCCCTTTCACTTTTTTTTTCCTGGACACTGATTTTTCTGCCAAATTGTGTGATTTTTCTTATTTTTTTACTTTAATCCAAATTGCTTGGTTATTTTTTTATAATTTTGGTCCTGATGTCTAGAAAATTCAGTAAAAATTTCAGCTCAAAACATGTAGTGACCAATTCCCAGTAATTTATACAAGTTCGTATGTTCAAGCTGCCAACACCAGCGATTTCAACCTAGAAATAAGGAGTAGTGTTTATAATGCTTAAGGCTTGGATAGTTACAATTTGTGTTTGCTTATGCTCAATTATCTTGAATAACACAATTCAAGAGAGCTTTAGACTTATTTGATTCACAAATCCAGCCACAACTCAGCACCACAACTCAACTTCATCATAGGCATCATGTAGGAAAGTTAGAAAACAAAAAAAAAAGAGTTCAACAACAAGACTAGTTTTAGGAATTGATTTAGAACATGTTATGAACTAAATAACATGCATGAATTATACTCAAAATTCAAAAGATAGGCTAAGAATGACAAGAATACATGACCAAATGTATCTAGAATTCAATCAACAAAATAAAAGTTCAACACAAACTTAGAACATAATGTGACAATTACCATGACTAAACATGACTCTAAGACAACATGGATTAAGTGATTTACACTTAGATTTTTGTGTTTTTTTTTTCTAATCAATATTTTGGAAGAAAATTTAGATCTAAGGTTCAGCACCAGAATATTATGAATGAAAAATGATAGAACCTAAAATCAACACAAAAACATGATTCAAGAGTAGATCTACAAAATTTGAACCATAGAAATGCAAGAACAAGTGTAGATCTAAGATTTAATAGGTTTATTTTTTTTAATCTACTTAATTATCCATATTCTCTCCCTTTGTGATGCAATCCTACCTCGCAAGGGCATTGGATAGAAAACTCCAAGTAGATTGGGCCAGAGATGCAAGAGAAGGCCCTAGGGTTCTTATGAGCCTTAGGGTAGATTTCGGGCCCATGGGCTAAGTACGAGCCCACTTATCTTTGTAAATATTAGATTAAGGTTTCATTATTTTTGGGCCTTGTATTTAGGGCTCCATAATTTAGGTAGGGTACCCTAGAAATATAGGATTTTTCAGCCCTTGTATTTTTGGGCACCAAGACTAGTTTTTGTATTAGGGGTAGTTTTGTAATTTCACATGCACTAAGTGGATATTTGATGTGTGTGGTTGGAAATAAATTTAATTGAATTGGTAGAAGCCCAATCCAATTAAATTTTAGAGGGGGAGGTGAGCATTTGCTTACTACACCCCATTGCCACATCATATAGTCACACTTTGTGCATGTCCTTCATGCTTTTCATGCCTCATGACACCTAAGCACACTTAGTGGAGAATCTTGGAATTGATCTTGGATTAGTGGGCTGAACCATAACTAAAATTCACTAATCATAATTAGTGTAATTTTGGCTCCAAAGTTTGGCTCCACAAATTCAATTTCAAATTCAATTTCAAATTCAAGTGAAATTTGAATTTCCCTCCAATTTTGTGTGACACTTAGGCTATAAATAGAGGTCATGTGTGTGCATTTTTTTTGAAACTTTGATCATTTGAATATTAAACTTCAGATTTCAAAGCTCATTTGGAGCACCAAATTTCGTGCTCTTCTCTCCCTCTCCCTTCATTCATCTCCTTCTTCCTCTAAGCTCTTATCCATGGCCTCCTATGGTGGTGAGCTTCTTCTAGACTCATCTTCTCCTTGAAGTGGCGTCTCCTCTCTCTCTTCCTTCTCCATTCCGCTGCCATTCATCTTCCAAAAAGCAAAGGAATCCATTGATGAAGAAGATCCTAGGCCTACAAGCTCCAATGGAGCTTGCATCACTTTGTTTTTGAGCTTAAGCTTCACTTGAAATTAAGTTATTTTATTATGTGAGTTTCTTGATTTAATCCTTTTTTTCTTTCCCCCTTTGGCATCAACAAAAAGCCAAAGTGCATAAAAAATATAAAACATTCACAAATGACTAATCATACACAAGTCATTCATTTGAAAAATCTAAACCAATCATGAAGCAAAAAACATGAATAGACCAAATATAAATCACATAGTCATATAACATAATTCATAACAATTCAGTCATACTAAGCAAATATTAGAAGACATACTAAATTGTTCAAATGTCATAATAATATAGCCAAATACACGGCTAGAAATCAAAGTACTAATAATATTAATAATAATCTAAGATGATGGTGGCGACGGTGGTGGTAGATCAAAGCTTGTGCGAATGTAAGAGACATCTTCTTCGACCTTGGTAATCCTTGAATCCATCTCATCAAATCTCATGTCCACTTGTAACTCCAAAGCATCAAACCTTTCACCAACAAAGGTTTGAAGACCATCGAACCTGTCCAAAATCTTTTGAAGAAGAGAGGAATCTTCTCCACCTTGTAAATGTCCTTCTCCATCATTGGGTTGAGCACCCTTTTTCACCCAAGAGCCATCATGCTCTTTTCGGTAACCAAAGGATGCAATCACAGCGACACCAATTAAGAAGGATCTCTTGATTGGAACATAAGGTTCAGAATCAAGAGGGATGTTAAAGTGTTGAAGGAAGAGAGTGACTAAGTGTGGATATGGTAATGGAGCATTTAATCGCAATGCCTTATGCATGCGATATCAGACTAAGTGTGCCCAATCAATTTGTCGGTCTGTGTGAAAAGCCCACATGACAATAAGATCTTCTTCAGAAACTTGTGCAAGGTTTGAAGATCTTGGAAGAAAGATACACACAATGAGATAATGAAGGATGTGGCTTTCAAAAGCCAATGAATCGGCAAGAAGCCTTCCGATAATATCCGCTTGGTTGGTGCAAACCAACCGGTGGGCATCATGCATAGAGAAGTCAAATTTCCAATCATCATTCAGTGTACCTTCAAATGGTACACCTTCACTGGATAATTGGGTCAAGTCATAGAATAGGGATTGTTCAATGACCATTTTTATCCCATAGACTTCAGAAATTAAAGTGCCTTCTTGGATTTCTAAGTTAGAATAGAAGGCTTTAACTAATTCAGTGTAAACAGGCAATTTTAAAGACATTAAAGGAATGAGATTGGAGTTTTCAAATGCCTGAATGCATTCAAAACTCTCATTGGAAAAGAAATCCATGTCAATGAAATATGCTTACCCAAGGTTTTCGGAAATTTTACGGTAGCATTACGGAAGCCACAGAAGCCCTAGAAACCATTTTTCAACAAAAAGTGGAGGAGCCTGCCGCCCAGTTGCTTCCTCCTTAAGCATCCCTTACACCCCTATCTTGATAAGTTCACCCCCCATTTTTGTGTTTTTGGCTGTTTTCTTTCCAAAATCTCATGAAACTTTACAGATTCCACAACGATGGGTGTTAAACCTTCCAAAGCGATCAATAATGGTCCTCGAATGAAATTAGATTGTAACAGTTTATGTACACACACCCCACTTTGCTAAATACACTCCCATTTTCATGTTTTTTGACCGGTTTCTTCCTGAAACATCTCAGAACTTTACGGATTCCACAACGATGGGTGTTAAACATTTTAAGGTGGTTAAACGAAGGTCGCATGCCGACAAACAATGGTCCCTGAATGAAATTACGGTATGACAGCTAGTTTATCGTATTATCACGAGGGATCAGGGTACGGTAACCTAGTTGTTGCATGTTTGTCTTAATGCGATTCTGGTCGAGTTTAGTCCAACAAGAGGAATCTGAGGATGATGCTTGATCAAGATTAGACTATACTATCACGAGGAATCGGGGTTTAGCATTTCAGGAGACACAATAGAACACACAAGCATTGTTAAGTACAGAATATCTTTATAACATCAGGCACCTAATAGGAAGACCAACGTGTTGTCTACTTGTCTTTACACATCATTACTCACGTGATTTTCCTCTAAATAGTTAGTTTACATACCTGTTCATAGTCTACACATCTCTTTTCATACTAGACACCTATTCACTGAAGTAGCTTTACCAAGTAACACAAGTTCCCCGAGAGTTCGATACTCGGTTCTTACCGTTTTATACTACTTGCACGATCCAGTGCACTTGCCGGGTTCAAAAAATAGCAGTCACCATCTCTGGAGTCCATCTCTGCTCACATGCAGAGGATGGAACTCTATATGCAGCACATGGCTGACCAGCAGGCAGCCAATCATAGGGGTCAGGTGCAGCTGAATGAGAGCTTTTACCAGTACACCCTACGTCAGTAGAGCCAGGATCCCAGCCCTTACTCGTGGCCTACTCCCTAGCAGTTTAGGGCCACAGTTGCATGGCCTGAAGATAGGCCCAATTTTCAGGCAAGGGCAGGACCCACAGGGAACCCCGGAGATGAAGATGGAGCTCAGGAAGACGATCACATGGTTGATGTGATGGACTTCTTTGAGGAGGCTCAGTCACTTGGTCGGGATCGCTTAAAACTGCGAACTCATCTTTATTTTGTTTTTATCACTTTTAGTATTTGTTTGTTATCTCATTGTGATAGAACTTGACTTTATTTTATAGCTTCCGGTATTTGTTTGTTATCTCATTATGATGAAACTTTATCGCTTCCAATATGTTGACGTATTATTTCATTGTGATGGAACTCGTCTCTAGTTTATCGCTTCTAGCATGTTGTCGTGTTATTTCATTGCAATGGTTTCTTTGAAGCAAGAAAACTAAACAAAAAAAAATAGGGATTTGTGTTTGGTTTCTTTTTGTTCACACGCCTGTCATACCCTAATTTCGTCCGGGGATTATTACTTGATGACATGCAATAAATGAAGTCCCGAGACATCTCAGAAATCGAAAGGAAGCAGGCTTGCGTGATTCGTGAAATTCTGTAATGTGGCGGAAATCGAAAAGAGGTGTTTCTGCGCAATCCGTGAGTTTTCGTAACTTCTTCGAAAGCTAAAAAAGAGTAAATACATAATCCGTAAGGATTCGTAACCTTGCGGAAGGAAAATAAGTATCGTTACGAAATTCGTAAAGTTTCGTAACGTTACGGAAAAAGAATTACAAAAAAATAGAAAGGGGGGTGCATTTAGTAAACAGGGGGGTGCAAATAGCAACCAGGCCCACTTGGGCCCTCCAGAAGATTCCTCCAGAAGGCTGTTGCTTCTGGAGGAAGCAACCTTGCTCGCCTGGGCGAGCTGGGCGGCAAGCTTCTCCCCTATTTTGCTATAAATAGGGGGAGAAGTGAAGAAGAAAAGGGTTCAGCCCCTTAGGCACTTCTCTCTCTCTGGAAATAACTGAGGAAAATTAGTTCCGTGAAGAAAATCCAAGCCGAGGCGCTTCCGTAACGTTTCCGTGAGTAATTACGCGAAGATTCTCGATCATTCTTCAAAATTCATCGTTCGTTCTTCGTTTTCTTCAGTCTTCAACGGGTAAGTACCTCAAACCAAGCTTTTCAATTCATTCTATGTACCCGTGGTGGTCCACATTTTGTTTCATGTATTTTTATTCTCGTTTTCATTTGCTTTTTATACCCCCTTTTGACGTGCTTAAGCCATTTATTTAAGTCATTTCTCGCGTAATCTAAAAATAAAATAAATTTCCACCGATCGTTTGAATTGTATCATCCGTTAATTTTGGTTAAAATGAATTCTGACCGTTCGGTCGTGCTGCAACCACGTTGGAAATCAAAAAAGAGGTAAAATAATAATATAATAATAAAAAAATACCTTTTAGTAAAGTAAAGCGAAAAATCAATCGGACATTTTCTCTTTGGGATTTCTCATTCTTAATTGAATTGACTAAATAACTAAAGTGAAACTAAGGCTAAAATCCAACTCGCCTAGTCAAGCTCGTCCACAAAAATAGGATTTTGAAAGTTTATCGTTGCTGTTTCTTACCAAGTAAAATGGATCATTTTTAAGGTCCAACGCCTCAAAATGATCACCTTTCAAGTAAAAAGAATCACTTGATTCACGCGTAAGAAAGAACTACGTAGGTCTGATTTCCTCTCCAAAGGAGGGTACGTAGGAGCAAAAGCCCCGCTTTTGTCGACCTCAAAAAATAAAAAGAAATAAAAGTTAAGGTAACACAATTTCCACAATTCTAAAAAATAGGCTGTTGTCCTTTGAGACAAACGTGAGAGGTGCTAATACCTTCCTCAAGCGTAAATACAACTCCCGAACTTAGAATTTTCATTTTGACCGGTTTCCTTCGGTTTTCCCGATGTTTTCCACAAATAAACGTTGGTGGCGACTCCGCGCATCTTTCCTCCTTTGGAAAGCACACCCGTGAGCCTCGCCCTCGCTCGCCCGCGAAGGGCACGTTGCGACAGTTGGCGACTCCACTGGGGACAATTTTGTTAGTTAGGCCTATTTTAGGAATTGTGGAATTGTGAAACTTTGGGTATGCTTTTATTGAACTGTGTAAAATGTAAATAATTGTTGTCTATTTCGCATTCTTTACACTGCATTCTAAGCACCCACGGGTTTGAGTAAAAAAGGGGCCCTATACCCGGGTTCATGGGAATTTAAGGAGTGGAGGTGAATCTATTATCATGCTAGGTCTCCGACTTGCTTGATAATAGTGAAACCTCGTCTAGAGCTTTCTCTCTTTATAATGTGTTGTCGCTGGTATTCCATACCACCACAACATTATTATCTTGAGTGATGATACCTCTAGAAAACAGCCGTGTGAGTTATGAATTGTTGGGGAGTAGTTATTAGAGACCCCTAGATATTGTCTTAGGTTCCCAAATAGGGGCAAAGAGCAAACACGCTCCAGCCGCACCCCGGCCAATTAATAATACAGCCCTCGGCACGACCTATAGATATGCACAGCACCCGAAAGACAACTTCCCTCATATTCCCATGGCATATTTCGAGTTATGGCCTTCATTATTGGAGAATCACTTGGTGGTGGCCATACCTGGGAAGGTTCTCCAACCACCCTACCCCAAGTGGTATGATCCGGGTGCCAAGTGTGTGTACCATAGTGGAGTTCCCGGACACAATATTGACTCCTGCATCCCGTTCAAGTATAAAGTGCAGCATCTGATTAGTGCTGGCTGGCTAGCGTTTCAGGAAGAAGGCCCAAATGTTAAAACCAACCCGCTAGCTAGTCATGGAGGTGCTAGCGTGAACGCCGTCGAAGAGGACGAGCCATCACGGACAAAGAGGTTAGGAGACGTGGCTACTTCTAGACGCTTCATCTATCAATCACTGCAAGTGGCGTGCATGGTCTCCCGAGGTGGAGATGAAAGGGATGAATGTTTGCTTCACCTCGGGGAGTCGCATGACATGGAAACCTGTCCCGTGGTGGAAGAATTGCTTCAGCGGATCATGGATTGTGGGCAGCTTGAAGTGTTCATAGGAGGGAAGGAAGAACCACAAATTTGCATGCAGTCGGAAGAGAAGAGGGTTCCTCTAACCCCCAAGGCCCTAGTGATATGTTTTACTAGGAAAGGGACCGGCTCCACACCCATATACCCGCGAGCGGCGCCCAAGCCAACGCCATTTGCATATCAAAGTGATAAGGCCATTCCGTGGAAGTATACCCCTCCCGCGTCCAGCGAAAGAGTTGCAACCGAAGTTGACTCCCTATCAGCTAAGGTAACCAACATCACCGGCCTTAGTGGCGTAACCAGCAGTGGTCGAGTGTTCGCTTCCCCTCACCCGGCGGAATTGCCCTCTAAAGGGAAGGCGCCCATGGTCCAAGAGCCCACAGATATAGCCACCCCCTCGAAAGAAGTAGATCCTCCCGTGGCAAGAGGAGCCGAAAAGAAAGAGGGACTTCAAGGAAAAACAGTGACTTTGGAAGAGGCCCATGAGTTCCTCCGCCTCATCCAACAAAGCGAGTTTAAGGTAGTCGAGCAACTGAATAAAACTTCAGCAAGGATCTCCTTGCTTGAACTACTCATAAACTCCGAGCCTCATCGTGCGCTGTTGATGAAGGTCCTTAACGATGCCCATGTAGCACATGATATCTCAGTGGAGGGTTTCGAAGGCATTGTTAATCATATAACCACCAACAACTACATCGCGTTTGCGGAAGAAGAGATTCCCATTGAGGGGAGAGGACACAACAAGGCTCTACATGTGTCGGTGAGATGTATGGACCACGTTGTCGCAAAGGTACTTATCGACAATGGATCGAGTTTAAATGTAATGCCGAAGACCACTTTGGAAAAGCTCCCTTTTAGTGCGTCATGTTTAAAACCGAGCTCGATGGTGGTGCAGGCCTTTGATGGTACTCGGCGGGAAGTAATGGGGGAAATCGACATTCCCATTCAGATAGGCCCCCACACTTGCAATGTGGTGTTTCAAGTAATGGATATAAATCCTGCCTATAGCTGCCTCTTGGGAAGACCGTGGATTCATGCCCTGGGAGTGGTCCCTTCAACGCTTCACCAGAAATTGAAGTTCGCAGTGGGTGGACTTTTAGTGATAGTGTCGGGTGAAGAGGATATGTTAGTGAGCTGCCCCTCCTCCGCACCGTACATAGAAGCGGCGGAAGAATCATTGGAAACGGCTTTCCAATCCTTTGAGGTGGTGAGCTGCGCCTCTGTGGAGCCGAGTCCGTCGCTACCTTCTCTCTCCAAAGCGGCCATAATGGTTGCGCGTGTTATGCTCAGGAACAGATTTGAGCCCGGAATGGGTCTAGGCAAGGACTGCCTCGGGAATGCCGACGTGGTCGATATCAAGGGAAATCCATACAAGTATGGATTAGGGTATGAACCCGGGATGCCGGGGAGGAGGAACGTGCCGTCAAGATTTCGGGCAGATAGGGTATGGCCCAGCCGTATTAGCCAATGTTTCACCAGCGCTGGAATGGTGTCCGAGGAGGAGGTGGCTGCAATAGAAGAGGAGTTCCCTCAAGGCCCACCAAGTTTTGTGCAACCATGCCACCCCGATTCCCAAGTAGGGAACTGGCGTGTGATAAGCCAGTCAGAAGTCTATACCGCTGATTCAATGTAATTAGAGCCTATAGATTTCCTTTCTCTTTTGTTTTGTGAAACCTACCTTATTAAATAAACAAAGAGATCTCGTTTCATCTGTTCTTACAGTACCACCCTTTCTCATATCATTTTGCATGTTTTTGTTTCTTTTGCCTTGTTTGGTACAGATATGAGGGTCGATTCATTGAGGATCCTAACAACGAGGGTTTGATGATCGATTTCGATCGAGATATAAGCCAAACGATAAATGAGGAAGAGGAAGAGGACGTCCTGTCACTAGAGTTGGAGAGGTTGGTCGCTCAGGAAGAACGTGAGATGAAGCCTCACCAAGAAGAAACCGAATTGGTAAACTTGGGGACCCCGGAGGAAAAGAAAGAGGTAAAGGTAGGAACCGATATGACCGCGCCTATCCGCCAAGGCTTGATAATCCTTCTTGAAGAGTATCAAGATGTCTTTGCATGGTCGTATCAAGACATGCCCGGTCTAGATTCCGACATTGTGCAGCATAAGTTGCCGTTGAATCCTGGATCTTCCCCGGTTAAGCAAAAGTTACGAAGAATGAAACCCGAGATGTCCTTAAAAATTAAATAAGAAGTAAGGAAGCAGTTTGATGCAGGTTTCTTAGTTGTGGCACGGTACCCGGAGTGGGTGGCCAACATTGTCCCAGTCCCGAAAAAGGACGGCAAGGTTCGAATGTGTGTAGACTACCGAGACTTGAACCGGGCTAGTCCAAAAGACAATTTTCCTCTGCCACACATTGACATATTGGTAGATAATACAGCCAAATTCGCCCTTTTCTCATTTATGGATGGTTTCTCGGGGTATAATCAAATAAATATGGCGCCCGAAGATGTAGAGAAGACCACTTTCGTCACCCTATGGGGGACATTCTGCTATAAAGTGATGGCCTTCGGGTTGAAAAACGCTGGGGCAACCTATCAACGTGCCATGGTGGCATTGTTCCATGACATGATGCATAAGGAAATAGAGGTCTACGTAGATGACATGATTGCCAAGTCTCGGACTGAGGACGAACACCTTGTCAATCTGCGTAAGCTGTTTGGAAGGTTGCGGAAATACCAATTAAAACTGAACCCAACCAAGTGCACCTTTGGGGTGAAGTCGGGGAAGCTGCTAGGATTTATCGTAAGTCAGAAAGGGATAGAGATAGACCCCTTGGCCTTTTTCTATGTGGGGAATAGATGTCATTGGGGCCATAGAACCCAAAGCGTCGAATGGTCACCGCTTCATTCTTGTGGCGATAGATTACTTCACCAAATGGGTCGAAGCAGCCTCTTATACTAACGTCACAAGGAATGTGGTAGTTAGATTCATAAAGAAAGAGTTGATTTGTCGATACGGACTCCCCAGGAAGATCATTACTGACAATGGCACCAATCTGAACAATAAGATGATGCAGGAGATGTGCGAAGACTTCAAGATCCAGCATCATAACTCTACCCCTTATCGGCCAAAGATGAATGGGGCTGTGGAGGCTGCGAATAAGAATATTAAGAAGATTGTTCAAAAGATGACAATGTCATACAAATATTGGCATGAGATGTTGCCTTTCGCCCTACACGGATACAGAACCTCAGTGCGAACTTCTACTGGGGCAACGCTGTATTCCTTGGTTTATGGGATGGAGGCAGTACTCCCATTTGAGGTAGAGGTTCCTTCTCAGAGGATAATGGCAGAGTCAGGCCTAGAAGAGTCATAATGGGCTCAAGCATGCTACGACCAACTTAACCTTATTGAAGGTAAGCGTTTGGCTTCCATGAGCCATGGGCGTTTGTATCAAAGAAGGATAAAGAACGCATTCGACAAGAAGGTACGCCCGCGCAAGTTCAACGAGGGGGACCTCGTGTTGAAGAAGATGTCCCACGCTGTTAAAGATAATCGAGGCAAGTGGGCCCCGAATTATGAAGGACCTTTCGTGGTGAAAAGAGCTTTTTCTGGGGGTGCTCTGATACTCACCAACATGGATGGTGAGGAGCTGCCCTCGCCCGTGAACTCCGATGTAGTTAAATGATATTACGCTTGAAATCTGGGGCAATCGAGAGGACCGTTGCATGTTTTTTATTTTTGAGTTGTTCTCGTTCTTTTTGGTTTCCTCTTGGGATTCCCATTCATTGTATTTGTCTCGTTTCTTTAAAGATGAGCGAGGTTTCAGTCCTCCCTTTGTTTTCAAACTTTGTGTTTTAGATTTGTTATAAGCATGAGCCCTCTTCGCTCGGTGTATAGGGTGCCCCAAACGCTTATTTTAAAATTGAACCTAACCAGCCTTCACTAAAATAAAATCATCGCATTAGAAACATTCATACATGGACATGCATATCTTGTTATAGGAAAGAGTAGAATCGTCTTAGGCCGCGGTCAGAAGTCAAGACAAATCAATGGCAGAAATCAACCAAGGTAAGACGATGACCGGTCACGATAGGCCGCGCATTTTTGTTTCCTACTTACAGGTACATAGGGACGGATTGAGTGGGGCTAGGGTCACGACTGACCGATCGTTGCCCCTTCCCGGCGCTAAACAAGCAGAGAACGTCGCTGCAAGGCAGCCCAATATCCTTTGTAGTCGCATTTTCTTTTACTATTGTTTGTTTTAAACAAGTAATCGACGCCTAATTCTAACTTAAGTAAGCTCAAGTTAGGCGAAACGCTAACCCATGAAGAAGGAGGGGACATGGTTAATGTTCCCCTCAAAAAAAAGAAGTAGCAGGTTAGCTCGCCTGGGCGAGCAACCCCTGCACTCAAAATATAAAAACGAAGGAGGGGAACGTTTTTGTATCCAAAAACTTCCCCCCCTTCATTCAAGAAAGAAAAAACACGAAGGCTTGCGGTTTCTTGCTCCCCTAAGCCATTTTTGATCGCGTTTTGCTTTCATTTTTGGTGTTTCAATTCACTCCAACAAGTAAGTATTCCATCCTTGATGTTTTTCGCTTCCCATTGATGTGTTTTCTTCATCTTTTGGTACTCTAAATTGTGAGAACATGCTTATATTTGTGAGGCAGTTTTGGTTTGCTTTGATCCTTGTTTTCTTGGGTTGAGGATTTGGATGAGAAGGCCTTAGGCCTAGGTTGTATTCTGAAGCAATGGGGCATGCCACATTGTCCCCATCCTCTTGCAATTTATGTTCAAACATGCGCTCACCAAGTGCTCGGTGAAATGCCCCAATGATGAATGAATATGATTTTGCAAAATTGGGATGGTGGGGCTATTTTGTGTATGTAGAGACAGCATAGGAAAGTCAAAATAAATGCCCAAATGCAGTCCCAAGCTTAGGAACCCAAACTTTTTAAGCTTCAATGCAAGAAAACATACTCATGACTAGGAACCCAAAGTTTGGTTTTAGGATTAGAAAAGCATGAAAATAGGGACTTGTTTGTAAGAATTTGGGCTGCCCCATGATTGGCACTTCGCACCTAAGTAACATGGGAGATGCTTTTCAATGGTGTGTAGATATGTGTGTAAATATATATGGCATAAAAATATGTATATATATGAATATATGGCATGAAAATACCTTGCAAAGTAAATGAATAGTAAATAATGCATTTCAAAAATGTATATTTGTGGATAGGTATCGTAAAAATACCTTTTAAAATATGTATATTTGTGGATAGGTAGCATAAGAAGCCTTTCAAAAAAAAATGTGTACCCATGCCAAAAATGGCACAAGAATGCTTCCCAAATGAATATATGATGTGGAACTGCTCCTCAAGTGTAGATAGATGGCATGAAAGTTCCTTTTCAAATGCAAATGTGTGCGTGACATGAGATTGGCTCTCCAATGTGCATATATGTAAATAAATATGAATGAAACAACAAAAATTTGTATGTTAATAAAATACTTCAAATGTGTGTGGGTAGTTTGTGGTAGCAAAATAGTTATGATATGAACATATGTAATTTTGGCACGATACCTTGAGCGTGCATGTAAGTATTCTTTCCGAAAAATATATATGTGTGGTAACTGGAATGTTTTGAATATCCTTGTATGTTGATATAAATAATAGGATATTTTCTACACATACGCGTGTGCATAAATGGATTACATGAGTCCGTTCTCCATCTGAGGGATTAACACCACCTTTTTTGCGTTAAGATAAGTGTTATCTTGTAAAACTAACTTCCAAATGTTTGTTCTCGCAGGAAATGGCCCCGAGGAAACTTGCCTCAAAGAGATCCAGGAAGGATAAGACGACCAAAGGAACTAGTTCTGCTCCCGAGTATGATAGTCACCGTTTTAGGAGCGTTGAACACCAGCAGCGCTTCGAGGCCATCAAGGGATGGTCATTTCTCCGGGAGCGACGCGTCCAGCTCAGGGACGATGAGTACACCGATTTCCAGGAAGAAATAGGTCGCCGGCGGTGGGCATCACTGGTTACCCCCATGGCCAAGTTTGATCCAGACGTAGTCCTCGAATTTTATGCCAATGCTTGGCCAACAGAGGAGGGCGTGCGTGATATGAGGTCCTGGGTGAGGGGTCAGTGGATCCCGTTTGATGCAGATGCTATCGGCCAGCTCCTGGGATATCCTTTAGTGCTGGAAGAGGGCCAGGAGTGCGAGTATGGCCAGAGGAGGAACCGGTCTGATGGGTTCGATGAGGAGGCCATCGCCCAGTTACTATGTATACCGGGGCAAGATTTTGCCCAGACTGCTGCCGAGAGACGAGTGCGGATCATGCGCACCAACATGACCACCCTGACTCAGATATGGATGACTTTGCTGCTCAGCAACATCCTGCCCAGCGATCATAATTCCGACCTCCCCCTGCCGAAGTGTCAGCTGGTGTATGCCATCCTGACACGGATGAGCATTCATGTGGCTCAGTTAATCGCTGATGCCATCTATATATTTGCAGGTATGGCGCCTACCAGGCACCCTCTGGACCCGGATAAGTCCAACAGGGCCCTGGGATTTCCCGCCTTGATCACAGGACTCTGCCAGTCGTTCGGCGTCCCCGTCACACCTAGCAAGGTGATTCGGCCGCCCATCACCCGAGCTTTTATTGAGAAGTACTGCACGCAGAGACAGGTCCAGGGTGATGCACCACAGGCCGCGGACATGCCGCCACCTCATCAGGCTGGTCCAGCCGAATTGTTTGATACGGAGCAGTATATGCGGCATTTGGTTCGCCAACAGGCGGCCAACCACCGGGCACATGTACAGACTCATGATTGTTTTTATCAGATGAGTCTCAGCCTGCAGAGCCAGGGCTTTACTTCTTTTCCGTGCCCTACTCCGGACCAGTTCAGGGCAGAGGTCGCATGGCCTGGAGATTGGCCTGAGGCCCAGGCAGGAGAGGCACCAGCAGGGGCACCAGCAGAGGCTCCCGTCGAGGCAGATGAGGCCCGCGAGGATGAAGAGATGACCGATTTACTTGATTTCTTGGGAGGGAGCGGTGTCACATGATTGGGAGATCTCTTGATCCATATTTCTTTTTGTTTCCATTTGTTTTTTTGTTGTTGTTACATATCATCTTATTTTGTGTTTGACTAAGGGACTGACGTTTGTTTCGTGTTTTGACTTTTGTTTTGTACATACATATCACTTGAGTTGTTACGTCGGTATTTGTTTTGTTAGTTGTCAATAGTGTTTATTGAAATGCTGGAACCGCATAGAGTTTTTTTCATTTTAGGAACGTCGTCCTAAAAATAATAAAATAAAATGAACCAAAAATCCTAATAAAAAGAAAGAAGCGCTGTGAATAAAAGTCATGTTCATAAAGAAAAGAAAAAGGTTTTTATTTATACATGTATGTAAAAGGAAATGTGTATAGAAGGATTCTTGTGTGTAAATGATGCGTGGAAAGGAATTCTTGTGTGTGTGAGCAACGAGTGTATATGAAGAAACCTTTGTGTGAACCATAAGGGTGTGTTGGGAAAAATGAAAATCTTTGAATGCAAATAGGGTTTGTATATAGACCGTGTGACGCAAGAAGAAGAGTTCTAATGCGTGTACAGAAAAATTTTGTCATAGATGTATAAAGAAAGATTTTCCTCATAAAGAACCACAAGTGTATAGTTTCAGTGAACATATTTAAAAATAAAACAAAAAGTAAAAAGAAAGAAAGACCGCAAAGATCGACATGTTGTAGTTAAGAAGTATGAATCATTCGTAAAGAGCAAACGCATCTTCTGGAAACAAGGGACTGATGCTAAGAGTTTATTTTCTGGAATGAACCGAGATAAGGATGGATGAATGCATTGAACTGATGAAAGAACATAATTTGGAAACGTTGGGTCTGTCTATATAAATTCCCAACCGTAGAATCACAATGCCATAAACAGGATGCTTGAGTGCCCCCCTGGCTGTACCCATGACTAATTTTGCACGTTATTTTCAAATCATCATTGTCACGCGTGCCTTATGGAATAATACGGAAGTTCGGGCCGAGAGCAACACCTTGACACCCAAATTTGTCTCGCCCCAGATATCAAGATTGAGATTCCCACGATAAAAGATCCCATTGAAATACAACCTTAGAACATTTTGAACCTTGGCCTGTAAAAAAGGAATCCTCATTCTTTCCCCCAAAGCAAAGGACAGCGGAATCTCCTCAAGGGAGGGCAAATAGAATGCTAAAACCCGATTTCCCAAAGAAAGGGATGGGGAAAGAAAAGTGAAAAGAAAGAAAAGGAAGAAATGGAAAGAAAGAAAAGAAAAAGATGAAAATAAAGAAAGGAACAAAAGAAAGAAAAGGAAGGATTCCCGATCAAAGATCGAAAAGAAGTGAAAAAGGAAAAGAAGCAATTCTCGATCAATGAAAGAAAGAAGACAGAAATTCTTCAAAGCCAGATTGCCACTCATAATCATTCTTGACTGGCAATATCCCACCCCACATGAACAAAGAGGAAAAAAACCGAAACACCCAGCTTCCTCTCCAAAAACGCTGACCTCGAGAAAATCCTATTGGTCCGTGATCGTACGTTTGATCTTTGATTCGATAGGAAATCGTGTGCAAAACGAAGTCATGATGCAATTATGGTTTGGGAATAGGATAAAACACTTGCCTTGTGAGTTTTATACACTATGAGTGATTTATTTTCAGCTTAGCCCGATGTTTCCCTGCGTGTTCATTTGAAAGCTAGAAGTTGACATCCTACCCTTCATTCTCGGTTACAAGGAAGATTACCCTTGGCACAAGTATATTGTTTCTCTAAGATGTGGTGCTCTCGCGAATGATTTATTTTTCTTTGCAAAAAGCATGTTATCCTTTTAGGTGGAAAAAGCCGGTGGACCGTTCGGTCCCGCCAACCCCTTTTTCCGGAGCCACATGAATGAATTGCGTTGTCATTCATGTGTCCTCCATTTTTGAGTTTGGAGCTGAGCCTCATGATTGCCTAAGAGAGGACCCTCAAGGCAATCCTCCATTCTCATCCTTTTTCGGAGCCACATGAATGTTATTGCTTAGGGCTGTTCATGTGTCCTCCGCTTTCGAGTTTGGAGCTGTATTCCATGATTGCCTAAGAGAGGACCCTCAAGGCAATCCTCCATTCTCATCCTTTTCTGGAGCCACATGAATGAATTGCGTTGTCATTCATGTGTCCTCCATTTTCGAGTTTGGAGTTGTGTTCCATGATTGCCTAAGAGAGGACCCTCAAGGCAATCCTCCATTCTCATCCTTTTCCGGAGCCACATGAATGTTATTGCTTAGGGCTGTTCATGTGTCCTCCATTTTCGAATTTGGAGCTCTGTTCCATGATTGCCTAAGAGAGGACCCTCAAGGCAATCCTCCATTCTCATCCTTTTCCGGAGCCACATGAATGTTATTGCTTAGGGCTGTTCATGTGTCCTCCACTTTTGGGTTTGGAGCTGTGTTTAATGATTGCCTAAGAGAGGACCCTCAAGGCAATCCTCCATTCTCATCCTTTTCCGGAAGCACATGAATGAATTGCGTTGTCATTCATGTGTCCTCCATTTTCGAGTTTGGAGTTGTGTTCCATGATTGCCTAAGAGAGGACCCTCAAGGCAATCCTCCATTCTCATCCTTTTCCGGAGCCACATGAATGTTATTGCTTAGGGCTGTTCATGTGTCCTCCATTTTCGAATTTGGAGCTCTGTTCCATGATTGCCTAAGAGAGGACCCTCAAGGCAATCCTCCATTCTCATCCTTTTCCGGAGCCACATGAATGTTATTGCTTAGGGCTGTTCATGTGTCCTCCACTTTTGGGTTTGGAGCTGTGTTTAATGATTGCCTAAGAGAGGACCCTCAAGGCAATCCTCCATTCTCATCCTTTTCCGGAAGCACATGAATGAATTGCGTTGTCATTCATGTGTCCTCCATTTTCGAGTTTGGAGCTGTGTTCCATGATTGCCTAAGAGAGGACCCTCAAGGCAATCCTCCATTCTCATCCTTTTCTGGAGCCACATGAATGAATTGCGTTGTCATTCATGTGTCCTCCATTTTCGAGTTTGGAGCTGTGTTCCATGATTGCCTAAGAGAGGACCCTCAAGGCAATCCTCCATTCTCATCCTTTTCCGGATCCACATGAATGTTATTGCTTAGGGCTGTTCATTTGTCCTCCACTTTTGAGTTTGGAGCTGTGTTCCATGATTGCCTAAGAGAGGACCGTCAAGGCAATCCTCCATTCTCATCCTTTTCCGGAGCCACATGAATGTTATTGCTTAGGGCTGTTCATGTGTTCTCCACTTTTGAGTTTGGAGCTGTGTTCCATGATTGCCTAAGAGAGGACCCTCAAGGCAATCCTCCTTTCTCACCCTTTTCCGGAGCCACATGAATGTTATTGCTTAGGGCTGTTCATGTGTCCTCCACTTTCGAGTTTGGAGCTGAGTTTCATGAATGCCTAAGTGCGGACTCTCAAGGCAATCCTCCATACTCCACCTTTGTTCCGGAGCCACATGAATGTTATTGCCTAGCGCTGTTCATGTGTCCTCCCTTGTCAAGCGCGAAGTCTCTGGTGACTGGGAAACACGTTATTCTGTTGTTTTCCGGATCGGTTCCTTCGTCAAATATGTGTATGTGTATATGTGTATATTATGTTCGTTGTTCTTTGTTGTTGTTTGTATTTTGTTTTGTGCAGAAGAAAAAAGAAAGAGTGGAGACGAGAGTCGTCATCACAGAAAGGGCAGGACGGACGAAATCAATGTCCTATCTTTGCTTTCCTCTTATCTCCGATGAGAGGTAAGTAAAGAGGGTGAACTGTCATACCCTAATTTCGTCCGGGGATTATTACTTGATGACATGCAATAAATGAAGTCCCGAGACGTCTCAGAAATCGAAAGGAAGCAGGCTTGCGTGATTCGTGAAATTCCGTAATGTGGCGGAAATCGAAAAGAGGTGTTGTTGCGCAATCCGTGAGTTTCCGTAACTTCTTCGAAAGCTAAAAAAGAGTAAATACATAATCCGTAAGGATTCGTAACCTTGCGGAAGGAAAATAAGTATCGTTACGAAATTCGTAAAGTTTCGTAACGTTACGGAAAAAGAATTACTAAAAAATAGAAAGGGGGGTGCATTTAGTAAACAGGGGGTGCAAATAGCAACCAGGCCCACTTGGGCCCTCCAGAAGATTCCTCCAGAAGGCTGTTGCTTCTGGAGGAAGCAACCTTGCTCGCCTGGGCGAGCTGGGCGGCAAGCTTCTCCCCAATTTTGCTATAAATAGGGGGAGAAGTGAAGAAGAAAAGGGTTCAGCCCCTTAGGCACTTGTATCTCTCTCTCGAAATAGCTGAGGAAAATTAGTTCTGCGAAGAAAATCCAAGCCGAGGCGCTTCCGTAACGTTTCCGTGAGTAATTACGTGAAGATTCTCGATCGTTCTTCAAAATTCGTCGTTCGTTCTTCGTTTTCTTCAGTCTTCAACGGGTAAGTACCTCAAACCAAGCTTTTCAATTCATTCTATGTACCCGTGGTGGTCCACATTTTGTTTCATGTATTTTTATTCTCGTTTTCATTTTCTTTTTATACCCCCTTTTGACGTGCTTAAGCCATTTATTTAAGTCATTTCTCGCTTAATCTAAAAATAAAATAAATTTCCACCGACCGTTTGAATTGTATCATCTGTTAATTTTGGTTAAAATGAATTTCGACCGTTCGGTCGTGCCGCAACCACGTTGGAAATCAAAAAAGAGGTAAAATAATAATATAATAATCAAAAAATACCTTTTAGTAAAGTAAAGCGAAAAATCAATCAGACGTTTTCTCTTTGGGATTTCTCATTCTTAATTGAATTGACTAAATAACTAAAGTGAAACTAAGGCTAAAATCCAACTCGCCTAGTCAAGCTCATCCACAAAAATAGGATTTTGAAAGTTTATCGTTGCTGTTTCTTACCAAGTAAAATGGATCATTTTTAAGGTCCAACGCCTCAAAATGATCATCTTTCAAATAAAAAGAATCACTTGATTCATGCGTAAGAAAGAACTACGTAGGTCTGATTTCCTCTCCAAAGGAGGGTACGTAGGAGCAAAAGCCCCGCTTTTGTCGACCTCAAAAAATAAAAAGAAATAAAAGTTAAGGTAACACAATTTCCACAATTCTAAAAAATAGGTTGTTGTCCTTTGAGACAAATGTGAGAGGTGCTAATACCTTCCTCAAGCGTAAATACAACTCCCGAACTTAGAATTTTCATTTTGACCGGTTTCCTTCGGTTTTCCCGATGTTTTCCACAAATAAACGTTGGTGGCGACTCCGCGCATCTTTCCTCCTTTGGAAAGCGCACCCGTGAGCCTCGCCCTCGCTCGCCCGCGAAGGGCACGTTGCGACAACACCCTTTGTTCCTTTGATAAGTATAATCTCGGGTAACAACTTTGCCTAGGTTACAAACTTTTTCTAAAAAAAAAAACTAAAACTAACATGCTTTTGAAAAAAGAGAAATGATCGCCAGTTTTCTTTGGAAAATTCACGAATCAAAACATGAAAGATTTTTGAAAAAAAAGAAATGTGCACCTAGAGGGTGAAAACAATGAAAGATTTTCTTGAATGCCAAAATGGACTCGGATGTTTGTATGACTTGATAAAAAGAGCAATCGTTGAAACACTGGTTTGGCCTAAATGTGGAAACAACCCTAAGCCTTAGTGTTGCATGGCCATAAAACTTTATTTTTGAGTGTCCGAATGGATGTGTGCTATGATTAATTTTGCATGAATTTCTAATTATCATGATATTCATTTCGTGGAAATGATTTGGGCATTCCCATCTTTTGGAACCATTTGGCTAAACAGATATCCCGACATACATTGTGTCCCGCCATTGGCAGGTGTCTCAACTTGCCCTATGGCGGGGGCGCAACATGAGGCTCAATTGAGCGTCTTCCAAGGAAGGAAAACACGTGGAGTCTCCACCAACGTTTATTTGAGGAAAATGCTAGAAAAACCAAAAGGACAAAGGTCTGTGTATTTTGAAAATGAGGGTTCGCGAGTTGTTTACGCACAGGGAAGGTATTAGCACCCCACATGCCCGTCACAAGGGACGGTAACCTCTAATTGAGTGTTCAAACATGACTTCAAAACTATGTATTTTCCCTTTTATGTTTTTTATGTATTTTTCCCTTTTTATGTTTTTTTATCTTTTTGAGGTCGACAAGGGTGTTGCCCGATAAACAAATCCAAAACTTCCCCTTCCTATGACTTCTTTGAAGTTTCTTGTGGCTAGTTTGATTTCTTTGTAGGATAAGACTTTTGCAGCACCCCAGTTCCTCATATCCATTTCTACCCCTAAAAGACACAAGGATATCAATGTAACACATGATGAAACAAAATGCTAAGATAATTATGCATGATGTCAAATAATAATAGAATATATATACTTGATGTGTAGGAGGCTTCATATTGTTGTTTAGTCTTGTATACCAATACCAATATACATATTAAGAGAAAGACTAGTGTGGCTCCTCCAACCATGCCTAATATGATTGCTAGATGGTAATGTACATTGTGCTTCTTCTAAGGAACTACAGTGACTTGTGGTGCCTGATTGTTCGCCCCTAAGAATACTACTTATTTGTGTGGGTGCAAAATCTAGTGGCAAGTGCACCAGATCGTCAAGTAAATAATTAAAACAGAATGAACCGAGTATCGAACACATGGAATTGGTTCATTTAGCAAAGTTTTGTTAAGTAAGCAGGCATTTGCAAACAAAAATTAATGATCGTGAATTAAAGCAAAAGTATGTTCTATCCTAAATAAAAGCAGTAAACGAGAACAAGTAAGTGTGAAAATAGATATCTAAAGGCGTTGGGTCCTCCTACTGAGTAAGTTAATGCAATTAAAGATATTTTCTAAATAAAGATGTTCTTGTGTTCTATGCTGAGGACAAAAATACCAAACACCGATTCCTCCAGAGTTTGGACTAATTTAAATCAAATGTTGTTCGTAGATCCCTCTTGTTGAATTTAGCCTAATTTAAACAGCATTATACTCACAGCATAATAAAGAAAACTAAAACCCTTCACACTATCCCTAGCAATGCAGTTATTCAGTCCTTTGCTCTATCAAGTTCTAAGGAAATAGTACATTTCCCAATGCTAAAACCCCTAACAGCACACGCAAATGGGTGATCAAGCCACAAGCATGCATACGATAAGCATAAATAGAAGTAGTGAACACATAAAACAACCTTAATTAGATATGAAAATGAGTTTAGAACAACAACTCAGTAAGAATTCCCAACTGAGGGTTTTAGCCTTTCATGGCAAGGAAGCTCCTTTTACACTGAAGAAGAGGAATCAAGAGAAATTGCTTGCTTACAAAGGAGTGGGGATGTCTCCTCTACCTCTAGGAATCTCACAATCACTCAAAAACTCACTAATCTCCCTAAAAGATGAAAACTTGGTCCCTTGCTCTGCTCTATGCTCTCTGAAATTCACACTCTTCAGGCCTCTAACGGCTATTCAGCACACTTTGGCTCCCCCTTAATTCTGTGCAAATCAAGCTTAAAAAGGGCTTCCTAATCTCGATGTCACGTTTAGCGCCATTCTCACGCTTAGTGCGAGTAAGTGAATTTGAGCTTAGCGCCAATCTCGCGCTAAGCCTAGAAAGCGATTGAAGACTCACTTAGTGAGTTGATAACGCGTTAAGCGTGTGCTTGCAGAGAAGATGCCTTTCCAGATTCCCCTTTACTCGCTAAGCGCGTTGGTGCTGGGCTAAGCCGCTGATGCGCGCTAAGCGCATTGAGCTCGCTCAGCGCGATGACTCCTTTGGCACTTTTTCAAAATAGCTCCTTTTTGCCTGAAATTAAAGAAAATTTAACATTAATTCCATGTAAAGAGGCTTCTACTGAGCAGAGATTAAAACAAAGAAATTTTATTTACAATCCTACCAAAAAGAACCATAAATTGGGAGATTTATATACATTTTAGAAAACTTTTCTATACAAGAGTTAGTCGTAAACGACATGATGCAATCCTACACCGCAAGGGCATTGGATAGAGAAGACTCCAAGTAGATTAGGCCAGAGATCCAAGGGAAGGCCCTAGGGTTCTCATGAGCCTTAGGGTAGTTTTTGGGCCCATGGGCTAAGTATGAGCCCGCTTATCTTTGAAAATATTAGAATAGGTTTTTCCTTCTTTTGGGCCTTGTATTTCAGGGCATTTTGAGTAGTCTTTGTAGTAGGGACATTTTTTTGTATTTTCATGTATTTTTTGGAATGGGGGTGAGCTTAGCTATTATAGGGGGTGTGTAGCTAAGCTCTAGCTTCTCATCTCAAGGAGGTGAGCTTAGCTATTAGAGAGGTGTGTGTAGCTAAGCTTCAGCTTCTTTAGGAATCTTCTCAAGGAGGTGAGCTTAGTTATTAGAGGGGTGTGTGTAGCTAAGCTTTAGCTTCTCAAGGAAGTTTTCTCAAAGAAGCTTCTCAAGGAAGTTTTCTCAAGAAAGCTTATAAAGGAAGCTTTCTAATCTATAAATAGAAGCATGTGTAATACTTGTTGTAACTTTGATGAATGAAAGTCTTATGAGACACACTTCAAAGTTCCACTTCTCTCCCTCTTTTATTCCTTCAATTTCGTGCTCCCACCTTCTCTCTTTCTTTTCCTCCATTAAAGCATCCTCTTCAAGCTTCTTATCCATGGTACATTCTTGGTGGTGAAGCTCCTTCTTCCATGGCTTATTCCCTAGTGGATGGTGCCTCCCCTCTCCCATTCTCCATTGCCTTCCACTGCATCTCCATGGTGGAAAATCACCATTGAAGGACCTCATTGAAGCTCAAAGATCCAGCCTCGTTAGAAGCTCCACAAGCATGCTTCCATCAAGGCTCCCTCCACCTTGGAAAGGATTTGTCCTCAAATCCCGAGGTTCTTCATACTCTAGGCTCCTTCCCTTGAAACCTGTCAAAAGAAAAAAATCATATGTATTAGTGGTGTTTGGTATGTTGAAGTAAGGTAAGGTCTGCAAACCCATTTCCTGGGCATCTTCCCATGAAGGAACATGGTTCCTCACCAACTCAATGAGTAGTGCTACAAGTATAGAAAAATATGGGACAAACCTTTTGTAAAAGTTTGTTAAGTCATGGAAACCCCAAATTTTTCTTATACTTGGTGGAGTAAGCCACTCAGGAATGACATTTATTCTCTTAGGGTTCATGGGAACCCCTTGATCACTATATGAAAAATTAAGAAAAGTAATGCAATAAAACATACCTTTTTTTGTATTTTCATGTTGATTATTCCTACCAAAAAGTATGACAAACCTAAGGTGTCCCATATAAGTACCTAAGTTTGTATTGAAACTAAAAATAAGAACAAACCTACCTAATGAGTCCCTATGTACACAAATCATGAAGATGTTGGGTGCACGAGTGATTTTACAAAAGAGGGTTGTACCACTCAAAAACATTCATCATACCACCAATTTTAGGGATTTGGTGCCTAATAATACCTATTTTGGGAACCAACAAAACACATGGATTTAAGCTTTTGCGAACCAAACCCTCATCCAACAACTCCTTTACTTGAGGAATAAACCTAAGCCTAAGAGGTGTGGCAATGCTAGCAAGTGTCTTTTTACAAAAGAGAAAATGTGGAGGTGATCTAAGAGGGGGAGCTTAGCTACACACACCTCTCTAATAGCTAAGCTCACCTCCTTAAGATAAGAAGCTAGAGCTTAGCTACACACCCCCTATAATAGCTAAGCTCACCCCCATTCCAAAAAATACATGAAAATACAAAAAAAAGTCCCTACTACAAAGATTACTCAAAATGCCCTGAAATACAATTGAGGACTTTTTTTTTGTAATTTTGTAATTGACAATTTGCTTTGCTTTCAAATTTTGTAACAAAAAGGTCTTTCATTGGAAGTAAGTTGGGAGCCTCCAATAGGTCACCCTACTTCCATTTTTGTGTAATAATTTTAGGCCATTTTCCCTTAGGATAGTGAGTGTTTTGTTTGGAACCTTAAATAAGGTCATCCAAACACTTTTAGGATTCGCCTAGTTTGCATTTCTTGCACTTTAATTTCTTGCTTACTTTCATAGCTTATTTCCTTTACCCTTCATTGTCAAACCGCCTAGATAGCTTGCCTTTTACCAATTAGTTTTTACCTTATCTTTCACACCTCTTTTAGTGTTTATTTTGGCAAGTTTCAACCATAGTTTCTTTTACCTTTTGTTTTCAAACCCCCAACAAGAAAGAACCATAACTTAGGAACCAACATGAGTCTTCATTCTTCATCTAGTGTTAACGGTGAGGGTTCTACTCCTAAGGACCCCATGTATAAGATATTAGATGAATTGAGATCCCTTAAGTTGTGGAAAGAAAAACAAGAGAGAAAAGAAAAAGGTAAAAAAAAAGTGGAAGAAATAAGTCAAGATGAAAGAGAGAAAATAAGAGAGGAAGAAAGAAGAAAAATAATGAAAGAAATGAAAAGAGAAAAACATGCCTCCTATAGTAGTCATGACTCTTGCAAGAGTTTAAATGAAGAACTTAGCGACTATTATAGAGGACACCATAGTTCACATACTAAACATCATTCCCAAAGAAAAGAAAAGGATAGAAGACCTCAAGGGGTTAACATTAGCCTCCCATATTTCCATGGAAAAGATAATGTTGAGGCCTACTTAGATTGGGAAATGAAGGTTTAACAACTCTTTGCTTGCCATCATATTAGCGAAGAGAGAAAAGTTCCATTGGCTACCCTTAGCTTTCAAGGGTATGCCCTCTATTGGTGGACTTCCCTTGTTAGGGAACGAAGGATTCATGGGGATCCTCCAGTAGAGTATTGAAATGATCTTAAGAGTGCCCTTAGGAAGAGGCACATTCCCTCCTACTATGAAAAGGAGCTTATGGACAAGCTCCAAAGGCTTAGACAAGGGAGTATGAGTGTTGAAGAATATACACAACAAATGGAGCTACTCTTTTTAAGAGCTGGACTTAGGGAGGAGGAAAGAACAAGCATAGCTAGGTTCCTTAGTGAACTTAATATGGAAGTGAGGGACAAGGTTGAACTCCTTCCATATAGGGACCTAGATGAGCTAGTCCAACTTTGTATAAGAGTGGAGCAGCAACTTAAAAGAAAGCCTTCTTCAAAATCTTATGGCTCTCACTCTTATCCAAGGAAGGACCAAGCCCATGGAATTTTGGGGGCTGCACCTTCAAAATCCAAGGAAGATAAGGGTAAGACCGTAAAGAAATACACCCCTAAGACTAGTTCCCAAGAAAGGACTAGAAATATTAAATGCTTCAAATGTCTTGGGAGTGGTCACATTGCCTCTCAATGCCCCCACAAAGAAAACCATGATCATGAGGGGTTAAGACATTTATAGTAGTCAAGAGGAGACTACTTCTTGCCCTTCCTCTAGTGGAAGTGAAGATGAAGTAAGGGGTAAAGAGTCTAGTGAGGAAGTCTACCCCCACGAAGAAGGTGACCTCTTAATGGTTAGAAGTCTCCTTGGAGGTCAATCTTGTGATATATCTCAATCCCAAAGAGAGAACATCTTTCATACAAGATTCAAAATTTTAGATAAAACTTGTTCTCTCATTGTGGATAGTGGATCTTGTTGCAATTGTTGTAGCACAAGATTAGTTTCCAAGTTGAACCTCACTATCATTCCCCACCCAAAACCTTATAAACTTCAATGGCTCAATGAGCAAGGGGAAATGATAGTTAACCAACAAGTGAAGGTACCTTTCTCTATTAGGACATATAGGATGAAGTTAATTGTGATATAGTTCACATGGAGGCAGGACATATTCTTTTAGGAAGGCCGTGGCAATTTGATAGGAAGATCATTTACAATGGCCTAACTAATGAGATTACCCTCTCCCATCTTAGCACTAAATTTGTGTTGCATCCTCAAACACCTTCACAGGTGGCCAAAGATCAACTAGAAAAACAAAAGAAAAAGAAGGATAGTAAGGCTTTGTCTTCAAAGGCCAAGGGGAAGGAAAAAGAGGAAAAGGATTCCTCCAAAAAGATTGTTAAGAAGGAAAATCATTTTGCAACAAAAGGTGATATTAAAAGAGCACTCATTCTTAAACAATCTTTCTACCTTCTCCTATCAAGGGAAACATCCCTTAGCATTGCCACAATTCCTACATTTGAGACCTTACCCCCAAAGGTCCAAGAACTCTTACATGAATTTGGTGATATATTTCCCAAAGAGATACCCCCTGGGTTACCTCCTTTAAGGGGAATAAAATACCAAATAGATTTAGTCCCAGGAGCAAGCCTTCCTAATAGGCCAGCCAATAGGACTAACCCCTAGGAGACTAAGGAGATAGAGTCTCAGCTTAAAGAATTGTTGGAAAAGGGTTGGGTCCAAGAGAGCCTAAGCCCATGTGCTATGCCGGTGTTGTTGGTGCCCAAAAAGGATGGTACGTGGAGAATTTGTACAGATTGCAGGGCCATCAACAACATCACTGTAAAGTATAGGCACCCCATTCCTAGACTTGATGATTTTCTTGATGAGTTGCATGGTGCCAATATCTTTTCAAAAATTGATCTTAAAAGTGGTTATCACCAAATCAGGATGAAAAAGGGTGATGAGTGGAAAACCGATTTCAAGACCAAGTTTGGTTTGTATGAATGGTTAGTGATGCCTTTTGGGCTCACTAATGCACCAAGCACCTTTATGAGGCTTATGCATCATATCTTAAGGGATTTCATAGGTAGATTTGTAGTTGTTTATTTTGATGATATTTTAGTGTACAGTAGGAGCCAAGATGATCACTTAGGACATCTCAGGCAAGTTCTTTCAGTCCTTAGGAAAAACACCCTCCATGCAAATATAGAGAAGTGTACCTTTTGTGTAGATAATATAGTTTTCTTAGGTTTTGTAGTTGGTAGAAATGGGGCCAAGTGGACCCTGAGAAAATCAAGGCCATCCAAGAATGGCCCACCCCAAAAAGTGTGGAAGATATTAGGAGTTTCCATGGGTTAGCAAGCTTCTATAGAAGGTTCATCCCTAATTTCTCTACAATTGCATCACCTCTCAATGATCTGGTGAAGAAGAATGTGGCATTTACCTGGGGTGAAAAACAAGAGCAAGCCTTTGCTTTGCTCAAAGAAAAGCTTACTAAGGCACCTGTTCTAGCTCTTCCTGACTTTTCTAAAACTTTTGAGCTAGAATGTGATGCCTCTGGAGTGGGAGTTGGAGCTGTATTGTTACAAGGTAGGCACCCTATTGCTTATTTTAGTGAAAAACTTCATAGTGCCACCCTCAACTACCCCACCTATGATAAAGAACTTTATGCCTTAATAAGAGTCCTCCAAACTTGGGAACATTACCTTGTTTCCAAGGAATTTGTCATTCATAGTGATCATCAATCACTTAAGTACATTAAAGGGCAAAGCAAGTTAAACAAGAGGCATGCAAAATGGGTAGAGTACCTAGAAAAATTTCCATATGTTTTCAAATACAAAAAGGAAAAAACAAATGTGGTAGCTGATGCCCTCTCTAGGAGACACACATTGTTTTGCTCCCTAGGAGCTCAAATTTTAGGATTTGATAATATTAGGGACATGTATGCTTTAGATAAACATTTCTCTCCCATTTACGAGAGTTGTGGGAAAAAGGCCCAAAATGGATTCTATTTGGCTGAGGGGTATTTGTTCAAAGAGGGAAAGCTTTGCATACCCCAAGGATCCATTAGGAAATTACTTGTGAAAGAGAGCCATGAGGGTGGGCTCATGGGCCACTTTGGGATAGACAAGACGCTTGTCTTACTCAAAGAAAAGTTTTATTGGCCCCATATGAAGAAAGATGTCCATAAGCATTGCACTAGGTGTGTGGCTTGTTTACAAGCCAAGTCTAGGGTGATGTCTCATGGGCTATACACACCCTTACCCATCCCCTCTACACCTTGGGTAGACATTAGTATGGACTTTGTCCTTGGGCTTCCTAGAACCCAAAGAGGTGTAGACTCTATCTTTGTGGTGATGGATAGGTTTAGCAAGATGGCACACTTTATACCATGCCACAAGATGGATGATGCTTCCCACATCTCAAAACTCTTTTTCAGGGAAGTTGTGAGACTCCATGGTTTGCCTAGGACCATTTTGTTAGATAGAGATGCTAAGTTCCTTAGCCACTTCTGGAAAACCTTATGGGCTAAGCTAGGAACTAAACTTCTTTTCTCTACCACTTGTCATCCACAAACTGATGGGCAAATAGAGGTCATGAATAGGTATTTATCCACCCTTTTAAGGGCTCTTCTGAAAGGCAACCATAAGTCTTGGGATACGTATCTTCCTCATGTAGAATTTGCCTACAATAGGAGGGTTTATAGAACCACCAAGCAGTCCCCTTTTGAGGTTGTCTATGGGTTCAATCCCCTAACATTGTTAGACCTCATTCCTCTCCCACTGGACACTTCTTTTATACATAAAGAAGGGGAATCTAGGTCAGAGTTTGTAAAGAAGTGGCATGAGAGGATTAAGAACCAAATAGAGAACCAAACAAAGGTGTATTCAACTAAAGGCAATAGAGGAAGAAAAGAGCTAGTTCTTAATGAGGGTGACTGGATTTGGCTCCATCTTAGGAAGGATAGATTCCCTACTAAAAGGAAATTCAAGCTTAGCCATAGAGGGGATGGACCTTTTTAGGTTTTGGAGAGGATCAGTAACAATGCCTATAGGTTGGACCTCCCAAAAGAGTATGGAGTCAGCACCACTTTTAACATTTCTGATTTAATTCCTTTTGTAGGTGGAGCTGATATTGAGGAGGATGAACTAACAGATTTTAGGTCAAATCCTCTTCAAGGGGAAGGGGATGATGCAATCCTCCCTAGGAAGGGACCAGTCACTAGAGCCATGAGCAAGAGGCTCCAAGAGGATTGGGCTAGAGCTGCTGAAGAAGGCCCTAGGGTTCTCATGAACCTTAGGGTAGATTTCTGAGCCCATGGGCCAACGTTGGGTTCAATTATCTTTGTACATATTAGACTAGGATGTCATTATATTTAGTCCTTGTAGTTAGGGCTCCATAATGTAGGTAGGGTACCCTAGAAATATAGGATTTTTTAGCTCTAGTATTTTAGGGCACCTAGACTAGTTTTTGTATTAGGGGTAGTTTTGTAATTTCATATGCACTAAGTGAATATTTGATGTGTGTAGTTGGAAATAAATTTAATTGAATTGGTTGAAGCTCAATCCAATTAAATTTTAGAGGGGGAGGTGAGCATTTGCTTACTACACCCCATTGCCACATCATATAGTCATACTTTGTGCATTTCCTTTATGCTTTACATGCCTCACGACACCTAAGCACGCGTGGAGAATCTTGGAAATGATCTTGGATTAATGGGCTGAACCATAACTAAAATTCACTAATCATAATTACTGAAATTTTGGCTCCAAAGTTTGGCTCTACAAATTCAATTTCAAATTCAAGTGAAATTTGAATTGAAATTCAAATTTCCCTCCAATTTTGTGTGACACTTAGGCTATAAATAGAGGTCATGTGTGTGCATTTTTTTTAACTTTGATCATTTGAATATTAAACTTCAGATTTTAGAGCTCTTTTAGAGCACAAAATTTGGTGCTCTTCTCTCCCCCTCCCTTCATTCATCTCCTTCTTCCTCCAAGCTCCTATCCATGGCCTCCTATGGTGTGAGCTTCTTCTAGACTCATCCTCTCCTTGAAGTGGCGTCTCCTCTCTCCTTTCCTTCTCCATTCCGTTGCCATCCATCTTACAAGAAGCAAAGGAATCCATTGATGAAGAAGATCCTAGGCCTACAAGCTCCAATAGAGCTTACATCACTGAGGCTCCTGGGTGCGGAGGCCTCACTCCCATCTGAAGGAGAATGCTGAACTCCTGGCCAGGCCACCTTCTGAAGAAATTCATCAACACTCATAACCGGCCACTGGTGGACCACATTCTGCAAGCTCTGCATGATCAGGAGCTGGCCCTAATGCAAGCTCTACAACATAGATAAGGAATGCTCGGAGCTCTGAGCGGAAAAACCTATAAGAATTGGAGTTTCTGGTACTGGAGGGAGAGGAGAGGTAGAAAGAGCTGAGATAGGGGGAGCTGAAGTAGATGGGGCCTAAGATCTCCTAGCCCTAGATTTCTGGGTTCCCCGAAAAGTGACCGAAGGGTCATCCAGGTTCCAACAATTCCTTTTAATATAAGCCAACTTAATGGCTAGGCTCAGAGATTCAAAGGTCAAAGGCAGCCCGTCTGCATTCAGCTCAAATCCCCTCCCAAGGATACATAGACGGGCTGCAAGCTCTTGAGGAACAGGCCTCAGATTTGCAAACCTGGAGTATGCAGGCAAGCTCTCCCCTTTCTCTATGACCACTGGTGTCTTCAAGAAGGTGTTGAGGGAGTCAACATCAAATTTATTTAAGTGCCCTCGCATCCTCACCTGCTTAAGCGATTTGTCTTCAGGGTCATAGAGGTTAGCATAAAATTCTTTAACAATAGCAACATCAATGCTTCCCTCTGAGAAGTTAGTGAGCTCCTTATGCCAATTCCTCCTCTCAACTTCTCTTTTGAATTCATCAAATTCTGTGATATACAGCTTCACATTCCTTTCCAGAAGGATCTTTTGGCCAAGGACATTATCTGCATAGTGGTCCCAAGCATCTTGGGATACAAATCTTGATCTATCATATCATGCCTGGGACACTGAAGTTGTGCTATTTTCTTACAAGAAACCATCTGCAAAACAAAAGAATCAAATCACAAGATTAGACAGGAATTTATTCAAAGTGAAAAGCAAAAAATAAAACTGAAATTAATGTTGGGCGCTTAACACAACGATTGCACTTAGCGCGCCTTATGAAATTTACTCATGAGCTAAGCGCGATAGACACGCGCTTAGCGTGTGAGTATAGAAAATATTTTTTTTTTTCTGCAGAATGGGCTTAGCGAGCAGGCTCACTAAGCACAATTCCACAAATTTTTAAAATAGAGAAAGATTAGCGCTTAGCACGTGATCAAGGTCATACCCGAATCAAATAAACATTAGAATGCAGTAACTAGGAAGTGATCCTAGGTCATTTCCCAACGAGCAATGACTAACCAAATGTTCATAATATGCTTCGTAATAACAGTAACAATTGGGGGGTTGTTTGTTTTGTGAATTAAAGAACAAGCAATCTGGAATACGAAATTAATAGAATTAAAAACGTGTTGTTTCCTCTGATTCAGAAGCCATTCTCTTGTCCTAGGTTATGAAGAATGCGTCTATAACAGTTAGCCACTTAATCCAACCCTATTTTAATTTACTAAGCGAAAATCAATTTAGGGTTGTCAATATGTGATTAAGCAACACATACACCAATTTACCCTTCATTCATTAAGCATGAATGTAAGTTAAGCACAATGGCAATTAATCGAACACGAAACGTGCATAGATTAACAATAACGAATATGGGTTAATTGGTGAAGGGAAAACTTCCAGGAAGCTACATTATAAACAAAACCTCGATGAGAGTTTAGCTTCGTCCTCAGAAGGAAACAACTTCAGAAATTTAGCCTTCCATAATTTCAACAAAAGCAGAAAACGTAAATGAAACTAAAAGCATAAAACGTAAATGAAAGCAAAAGAAGGAACAGAAAAAACGAAATTGCAATTGAAAGCAGAAAAATGCAAAAATGCCTTAACGTGAACAGTAATCCAAAGCTAAAAACGTAAAACCTTAAAACCCTATGCTCTGAATAATGGAATCCCCCTTACACGAATCCCAAGGCTGCTATTTATAAGGGTTACTCAAAGTCATTGGGCTCTATTACATTATTCTGGCCCAAAATGAAATAAACATTGAACAACATAAAATAAAATTGCAATCTCCTAATTAGAAATTAACTAAGGTAAACGTTGCTTTATTTGGCCTCTTTAAGTCCACGACCAAAATTCGAATTAAGCTCAATGCTTCATTAATTCCTGAAATTAGATTAAAAACGTCAAATTAGCTGAATGAGCCCAAATAATAAAACTGCCTAATTAATTTGACAATTAAGACTAATCAGTAATTAAAATGGTGCAAAAAGGTTTAAGAAATAGGAGAAAATAATGGCACATCAAAATCCCCCATACTTAGCCTTTTGCACTCCTGGGCAAAATGAAACAAAGAACAAAATCCAAGGATATCAAAGAGAGACAAACAAAAACATTCACATATTTCTCAATGAACATCAAGGAATGAAAGGAATGGGTAACATCTAACATGAAGAGATCCAAAGAGTCAAGACATTCGTGAAAATCATCCAAGCAACCCAATCATGGCAAAATAGTTAATCAGCTCAAGAATGAAAAGTGATAAAGCCTCACAAGCTATACACTTTATCTCTCAAGTGTCTAGGCTACTATTTACCCTCAAAGCATCGATGAAAACCAACACCACATAAACTTGGCAAGATTCTAAAATTGACAATCAACCCATAAACACAAGCACATGAGGATCAAAAGGTCTTTTAAGGTTGTAGTGGGGCTTAGGACAAGGTAGGGAAACATATGGAATAAGTAGCTAAATCCCAAAGGAATAGAGGGGCAATGGGGAATAAATGCATATTAAAAAAAATAAGAAAACCTAAAGATAAAATTTAAACACAAAGAGTAGAACCAAGAGTCTCATCATTCTTTTTCTTTTTCACTCAACTTTTTTGCTTCTCTTTTTCTTTATTTTGTCGAATTGACTTAAATTTTTTTTTTTTTGCTCTATAGCATTTGAGAAATAGCATATCTTTCAGCATGTCCAACATTTAACCAACATACAATGTACATCAAGTATGGCCCAAAATACATCATGAAGCATAGCCAACAAAACATGTTATCCAACAGAAGCCCCCCCACACTTATTCCCAAAACAATTCCAAAGCTCCAAAATTCCTTAAGGTTAAGGTGAGATCATGGTTTTTCACTTAAGGCTTGTGATGAGCTTCAAAACAAAGAAAGGGAAACATAGGCTCTAAGGGCTATCAAATGAATTAATTCAAGGTAAGTCCATTTGGCTAGAGGCTTATAAGAACAAAATTGCCTAAATCATTTCCAAATATGCATGTGAATTAGGAAGCATCAACAAGATTCAAGCCAAGGCTATTGTGCAAGCAATCAATGGGGCAAAACACACCAAATGATTATGATGATGGATGGCTCAAATTCTCACAAAGGTAAACTTATCACTTTCAAATTGAGCTTTCAAAACTATCATGACATGTAGAGAAAAAACAAGGATTTCAAATCACAAAATGTCAAGAGACTTTTATTTTCAAAATAATTACCCATTACTTGAACATATCCTATAATTCAAAGAAAAATATGCAAAGTTGTACATGCAAACAGAATTGACCTAAAATATGTAGATGCAATTGGCTTTGATGTTTTGATGATGATCATGATGATGTGTTGCAATTGATGCAAATAGGCTTTTCAAGATTAAAATTCAAGACAATACTTCAAGATTACAAGTCACAACATCAAGATGATCACTAGAATATTAGGAAGGGAATTCCTAATTGAATTAGCAAAGGTTTGGCCAAGTGAGTTAAAATAAAAAGTGTTTCTCAAAGGTTTTACTCTCTGGTAATCGATTACCAGAGGATGTAATCGATTACCAGTGGCCAAATACATTTTATAACAGCTATAAAAATTTGAATTCGAAATTTTAAAAGCTGTAATCGATTACACAATTTTGGTAATCGATTACCAACAGTTAGTAAACGTTTTAATTCAAATTTTAAAAGCTGTAATCGATTACACAATTACTGTAATCAATTACCAGACAGGATTTTCAGAAAAATAATTTCAAGAGTCACAACTTTTCAAAGGCTTTACTCATGACCACCAATGGTCTATATATATGTGACTTAAACACGAAATTGCTCAGAGATTTTCAGAACAACAAAGTGTTTATCCTCTCAAAGAGCAAATTCATTTTATCCTCTTAAGAATTCCTTGGCCAATTCAATTGCAATTCATTAAGGAATTATTTGAGTGCTCAATCTGTAAAATCCATCTCTTTCTAGAGAGATTTGTTCCTCTTCTTCTTCTCATTCTCTAAGGGATTAAGAGACTGTGAGTCTCTTGTTGTAAAGGATCTCTAAACACAAAGGAAGGATTGTCCCTGTGTGTTTAGAACTTGTAAAAGGAATTTACAAGATAGTGGAACTCTCAAGCGGGTTGCTTGGGGACTGGACGTAGGCACAAGGGTGTGGCCGAACCAGTATAAAACTGAGTTTGCATTTTCTCTTCCCTTAATCTCCTTTATTTATTATTGCTTTATATTCATATTCAAGTTGCTTCATTTGAATTAATATTTAAGAAGATTGTCATTAAGGGAATTCATAACTTGAGTAAAAAGTAAAATAGATTTTTAATTAGGGGAAACAGTTTGGAATATCTTAATTCAACCCCCCCTTCTTAAGATATCTGAGGCCACTTGTCTAACAAGTGGTATCAGAGCTTCATTCTTGTACAAAGTTTAGAAGCTTCAAGAAAAAGATGGCTCAGCAAATTCCTTATTTCCAGAAGGGAATTCTATCAATAGACCTCCAATCTTTAATGGAGAGGGTTACCACTACTGGAAAACCCGAATGCAAATTTTTATCGAGGCAATAGATCTAAATATCTGGGAAGCCATAGAAATAGGGCCTTATATACCCACCATAGTAGAAAGAGTTTCAATAGATGGTAGTTCATCAAGTGAAAGCATAACCATAGAAAAACCTAGAGATAGATGGTCTGAAGAGGATAGAAAACGAGTACAATACAACCTAAAAGCCAAAAACATAATAACATCTGCCCTAGGAATGGATGAATATTTCAGAGTTTCAAATTGTAAGAGTGCTAAGGAAATGTGGGACACTCTTCGATTAACACATGAAGGAACTACAGATGTTAAAAGATCTAGGATAAATGCACTAACTCATGAGTATGAATTATTTAGAATGAATGCAAATGAAAATATTCAGAGTATGCAAAAGAGATTTACACATATAGTAAATCATCTAGCAGCCTTAGGCAAAGAATTTCAAAATGAAGATCTTATAAACAAGGTGCTAAGATGTTTAATTAGAGAATGGCAACCCAAAGTAACGACTATTTCTGAATCAAGAGATTTGTCTAACATGTCTCTTGCCACTTTATTTGGTAAGTTGCAGGAACACGAGATGGAACTATTGAGATTGCACCAAAATGAAGAAAATGACAAGAAAAAGAAAGGAATTGCTCTTAAAGCATCATCCTCAATTCAAGAAGAAAGTGATCAGGATAATGATGCAGATGATGATGATGATCTAAGTCTCTTTGTAAAAAGATTCAACAAATTTCTTAAAGTAAGAGGAAATCAGAGGCGACCAAATTTTAAATCAAAGAGAAGGACAGAAAATTCATCCTCTACTCTAAAATGCTTTGAATGCAATCAACATGGACATCTGAGGGTTGATTGTCCCATCTTCAAGAAAAAGATGGAAAAATCTGAAAAGAAAAATCATAGTGAGAAGAAACTAAAGAAAGCATACATCACATGGGATGAAAATGATTTGGAATCCTCTGAAGATTCTGAAAATGAAGAGATAAATCTTTGCCTTATGGCAAAAAGTTACGAAAGTGATGAAGAGGTAACATCTTCAAACAACTTATCTATTTCTTTTGATGAATTGCAAGATGCATTTGCTGATTTGCATAAAGAATCAATTAAACTTGCAAAATTAGTTTCATCATCAAAGAAAACAATTTCAAATTTAGAAAATGAAATTTCAAAATTAAACAAAGAATTAGATCTTCTTAGAAATGAAGTCTCAATCTCTAAAACAAATGAAAAAGTTAATATCTCCACTATTAATGACAAGAAAATAACAGATTCTTGTAGTTGTTGTGATAAATATGTAAAAGAAATTAAAGAGTTAAAAAATTCACTTGCAAAATTTTCATATAGTAGAAATAATTTAGATGTTATATTAAGTAAACAAAGATATGTGTCTAATAAAAATGGACTAGGGTATAAATCTGAAAAACTACAAAAGGTTCATAAAAACTTTTCCACTTCCACACAAAAATGTAATTCTAATTCTATCACTTGTTTTTACTGTGGAAGAAGAGGACATGGCATATCAACTTGCTACTTCAAGAAAAATTACAGTAACATTAAAATGATATGGGTCCCAAAAGGATCCTCAGTTTATACTAACATGCAAGGACCCAATAAAATTTGGGTACCTAAGTCAAAAACTTGATTATGCAGGTATCTTTGAGAAAGAAGTGGTACATAGATAGCGGATGCTCAAAACATATGACTGGAGATGCATCAAATTTTACACACATATCTCCAAAGAAAAGCGGGCATGTAACATATGGTGACAACAACAAAGGTAGAATTCTTGGAGTGGGTAAAATAGGTACAAATTCTTCAAACTCCATTGAAAATGTTCTACTTGTTGAAGGCCTTAAGCACAGCCTGCTTAGCGTTAGTCAACTATGTGACAAAGGCTATCTAGTATCATTTGATTCTCAGAAATGTCTTATAGAACATAAGCATGACATTAATATAAAGCATGTAGGACATAGAGTCAATAATGTTTACATGATAGACTTAAGCATAAAACAAGAAAACAATCATTGCTTTCTTAGTAAAGATGATGATCCATGGTTATGGCATAAAAGAATTGCTCACATAAACATGGATCACTTAAATAAATTAATTTCAAAAGATTTAGTAGTTGGTTTGCCTAAATTGAAATTTGAAAAAGATAAACTATGCGATGCATGTCAAAAGGGCAAACAAACAAGAGTCTCATTCAAATCTAAAAATGTTGTTTCAACCACTCGTCCATTACAGTTATTGCATATGGATCTATTTGGTCCATCTAGAACCATGAGTTTTGGAGGAAATTACTATGCTTTAGTTATAGTTGATGATTTCTCTAGATATACTTGGACATTATTTATTACACATAAAAGTGATTCATTCCAAGCATTTAGGAAACTTGCTAAAGTCATACAAAACAAGAAAAATCTCAAGATTGCATCCATTAGAAGTGATCATGGGGGTGAATTTGAAAATAAAGATTTTGAATTATTTTGTGATGAACATGGTATTGAACATAATTTTTCTGCACCAAGAACCCCTCAACAAAATGGAGTTGTTGAGAGGAAAAATAGGTCATTGGAAGAAATTGCAAGAACTTTATTAAATGATACTTCTCTTCCAAAGTATTTTTGGGCTGAAGCTGTCAATACTGCATGTTACATCATGAATAGAGCCTTGATAAGACCTATTTTAAAGAAAACCCCATATGAGTTATTTAACGGTAGAAAACCTAATATTTCTCATCTACATGTTTTTGGTTGCAAGTGCTTTGTACTTAATAATGGTAAAGATAATCTAGGAAAATTCGATGCAAAATCTGATGAAGGCATTTTTCTTGGATATTCTTTACAAAGCAAAGCATATAGAATATATAATAAGAGAACTATGAATATAGAGGAATCCATTCATGTTACCTTTGATGAATCTAATGCTATATTGTCAACAAAGAATATGCTAGATGACATTGCAGATTCTTTAGAACATATGAACATTCATGAACAAGATTCCAAAGGAAATGACAAAGGAAACAATGAAGATCCTCCAGAAGAAGGCAAATCCAATGATGCACTCCCAAGAGAATGGAAAACTTCAAGAGATCATCCCCTCGACAACATTATTGGTGATATCTCAAAAGGGGTAACAACTAGACACTCTCTTAAAGATTTATGCAATAATATGGCTTTTGTATCTATGATTGAACCTAAAAATATAAAAGAAGCCATAGTAGATGATAATTGGATCATTGCCATGCAAGAAGAACTAAACCAATTTGAAAGAAACAATGTGTGGAAATTAGTAGAAAAACCTGAAAATTATCCTGTCATAGGAACAAAATGGGTTTTTAGAAATAAATTAGATGAACATGGTATAATTATTAGAAATAAAGCCAGGTTAGTAGCAAAAGGGTATAATCAAGAAGAGGGAATAGACTATGAAGAAACATATGCTCCTGTTTCAAGATTAGAAGCCATTAGAATGCTTTTGGCATATGCATCCATAATGAACTTTAAACTTTATCAAATGGATGTTAAGAGTGCCTTTCTAAATGGCTTAATTCAAGAAGAGGTATATGTTGAACAACCCACTGGTTTTGAAATTTCTGATAAACCAAACCATGTTTATAAATTACAAAAGGCTCTTTATGGTTTGAAACAAGCCCCTAGGGCATGGTATGAACGATTAAGTAATTTTCTTCTAGAAAAAGAATTCTCCAGAGGTAAAGTGGATACCACATTATTCATAAAGAGAAAGCATAATGATATTTTGTTGGTTCAAATATATGTTGATGATATAATTTTTGGATCCACTAATGATTCATTGTGCAAGGAGTTTTCCCTTGATATGCAAAGTGAATTTGAAATGTCAATGATGGGAGAACTAAAGTACTTTCTGGGATTACAAATCAAGCAAACTCAAGAAGGTATATTCATCAATCAATCCAAATACTGCAAGGAATTGATCAAAAGATTTGGGATGGATAGTGCAAAACACATGTCTACACCGATGAGCACTAATTGTTACTTAGATAAAGATGAATCTGGTCAGTCTATAGACATAAAACAATATCGAGGTATGATCGGATCTCTTCTTTATTTATCTGCTAGTAGACCTGATATTATGTTTAGTGTATGCATGTGTGCTAGGTTTCAATCCAACCCCAAACAATCACATCTAAGTGCAGTAAAGAGAATCATGAGATATCTATTAGGAACAATCAATTTAGGATTATGGTATCCTAAGAATTCAACATGTAACTTAATAGGATATTCTGATTCTGATTTTGCCGGATCTAAAACTGATAGAAAAAGTACAAGTGGAACTTGTCAATTTATTGGATCGGCTCTTGTCTCATGGCATAGTAAGAAACAAAACAGTGTTGCTTTATCTACTGCTGAAGCGGAGTATATCTCTGCCGGTAGTTGTTGTGCACAGATTTTATGGATGAAGCAACAATTATCTGACTATGGCATCATTCTTGATCGCATACCTATTAAGTGTGATAATACTAGTGCCATAAATCTATCCAAAAACCCAGTTCAACATTCAAGAACTAAACATATAGAGATTAGACACCACTTTCTTAGAGATCATGTCTTAAAGGGAGATTGTGTATTAGAATTTGTTGATACTAAGAATCAACTTGCTGATATTTTCACTAAACCTCTCCCCAAGGAAGTGTTCTTCTCTATTAGAAGAGAATTAGGTCTCTTAGATGTAAGAGATTTAGAAAAATAGGGATTGATTGGTTGATTGATTGGTTGATTGATTGGTTGATTTACTTTTACCTTTTGATTGTAGATTATTTTGTTTGATCTTGTTTGAATTCTTGTTTTTATGATAGAATTTATGATTTCTTGTGTATATAGTAATTGAATGATTGAATTTAGTGTATTAGTAGTGAAAATTAGTCATATAGGATGTACTTGAGCATAAATATAGATATTCTCTTAGAAACTAGCCTAGGATAGGCTCTGGTAATCGATTACCATCCAGTGTAATCGATTACACATGAACAGGCAGCCTGTAATCGATTACCAGAAGGCTTATTGGGCCTGTAATCGATTACAATGCGTCATCTTCTATAAATACTCACGAAATCAGAGCTGCTGCGCAGCCAAAGCTTCCTCCACGTTTTCCTCCATACCTAGAACTTCAAACCTTCGATTCTCACTCAATTCTTCACCAAATCATGTCCCGTAAAGCCCAATCTTCCTCTTTTTCACTCCTCTTTCACTTCCACCGATCAAAATCCAGAAAAACTTCATCAAATGGCAGAGCCATCAAAGAAGAGAAAGGGATCATCCTCCACCGCTACCGCTGCTGCCCATCGCCGTCACGGCCCATCCGGAGCACCCACAGCACCTATTCCTCCTTCTTTGTCATCTCCAAGATCATCAACACTGTTTTCATCCGATGATCAACATCTACGGTACCTTTCTCAGTTTTCTTCTAGAATAATCTTAGACCCTAAGTACCTAGACGTAGAGTTCTTTAATGATGAAACGTTTGATTGCTATCAAGTGTTTCAAAATTCTGGTCTTGTTGATTTCATGTCATTTAAATTGCCATATTATCCTGAACTTGTAAAGGTCTTCTACTGCAATTTAAAAATTCAGGATGGTATTATTATGTCTGAGGTGCATGGTACTTCTATGGTTATTGATCAGTCACTTTTCTTTTCTTTGACTCATTTACCCAGTCAAGGTGCACCTTTTGAGGGCACCATTGTTGATGTCTGGAAATTCGATTATTCGAGTCATGATGCTCGTCGCATGGTCTGCAATGATCAAGCTGAAATGACCGGTAGATTGTTGGCCGGGTCATTAACTTTTGATAATCGCATCATGCATTATATCATTGTTAGAATTTTGCTTCCTCGGTCTTCAAATTTAGCACAAGCCTCTGAGGAGGATTTGATTCTTATGTGGGCTTTTCTAACCGGTCGTCAGATCGACTGGGCCCATTTGGTTCGATACCGAATGCATAAGGCATTACGGGCAATGCACCTCTTCCTTATCCACATTTGATTACTCTGTTTTTGCGTCATTTTCAAATTCCGCTTGATGATGAACCCTTTGTTCAAGTCAAGCGTTCCTTTGCAATTGGTGCTGGTGCAGTGACCTCCTTTGGGTATCGTAAAGATCGGAATGGACAATGGCTGAAGAAGGATGCACTCCCTCCTCAAGATGAACGTACTCCTTCACCTCCCCCTCAACGTGAAGATTCCGCACTCATGAATGAAGTCCTCTCCG
The DNA here is from genome assembly GCF_004193775.1 of Glycine soja. NCBI lineage: Eukaryota > Viridiplantae > Streptophyta > Magnoliopsida > Fabales > Fabaceae > Glycine > Glycine soja. The sequence goes on from NC_041004.1 coordinate 23,619,848, forward strand.
AATTACGGGGTCTTCGTTCTTATGTTGGTGACCGCTTCGACTCATTAGATTCACGCTTTGCCGGTATGGACATTAGTCTTACACAGCTTGAAGAGGATGTCGGATACATTCGTCAGAGTTTCGATCTTCCACCACCACCTCCGTCTTCTTAGATTTTAGTTTCTGATTATTTATCTTTTATAAGTCGTGTATTTTGGCTTTTAGTTTCTTAGAATTTACATTATTATGCTAAGTACTTTGCTTATTTATCTTGTGGTTTTTAAATTTCAGTCTTGGATGTTTTGTGATTGTTGACATTTTCAGTTATTTGGATTCTGGTTTGATTATTTCTTCTTTGTGAGTTTGGCTTCTTGTGTTTTATACTCTGATATTTATATATTTTTCTACTCCTTTGTCATATCTGTGTTGATTTCCGAGGTCTTTGGCTTTTTGATGTTGCCAAAGGGGGAGAAAAGGTTGTAGAAAAAGCTTAAGAAAAAGCTTAACAAACTTAGAAATCAAGTGATCATGAATTCCGAAATATAGGGGGAGTAAACGAATGCACATTTTATCTATATACAATTGTTTGTTGCTTGCTTGAATCTTGATTTCAGGTATTGTATTGTCATCATCAAAAAGGGGGAGATTGTAGATGCAATTGGCTTTGATGTTTTGATGATGATCATGATGATGTGTTGCAATTGATGCAAATAGGCTTTTCAAGATTAAAATTCAAGAAAATACTTCAAGATTACAAGTCACAACATCAAGATGATCACTAGAATATTAGGAAGGGAATTCCTAATTGAATTAGCAAAGGTTTGGCCAAGTGATTTAAAATAAAAAGTGTTTCTCAAAGGTTTTACTCTCTGGTAATCGATTACCAGAGGATGTAATCGATTACCAGTGGCCAAATACATTTTATAACAGCTATAAAAATTTGAATTCGAAATTTTAAAAGCTGTAATCGATTACACAATTTTGGTAATCGATTACCAGCAGTTAGTAAACGTTTTAATTCAAATTTTAAAAGCTGTAATCGATTACACAATTACTGTAATCGATTACCAGACAGGATTTTCAGAAAAATAATTTCAAGAGTCACAACTTTTCAAAGGCTTTACTCATGACCACCAATGGTCTATATATATGTGACTTAAACACGAAATTGCTCAGAGATTTTCAGAACAACAAAGTGTTTATCCTCTCAAAGAGCAAATTCATTTTATCCTCTTAAGAATTCCTTGGCCAATTCAATTGCAATTCATTAAGGAATTATTTGAGTGCTCAATCTGTAAAATCCATGTCTTTCTAGAGAGATTTGTTCCTCTTCTTCTTCTCATTCTCTAAGGGATTAAGAGACTGTGAGTCTCTTGTTGTAAAGGATCTCTAAACACAAAGGAAGGATTGTCCTTGTGTGTTTAGAACTTGTAAAAGGAATTTACAAGATAGTGGAACTCTCAAGCGGGTTGCTTGGGGACTGGACGTAGGCACAAGGGTGTGGCCGAACCAATATAAAACTGAGTTTGCATTTTCTCTTCCCATAATCTCCTTTATTTATTATTGCTTTATATTCATATTCAAGTTGCTTCATTTGAATTAATATTTAAGAAGATTGTCATTAAGGGAATTCATAACTTGAGTAAAAAGTAAAATAGATTTTTAATTAGGGGAAACAGTTTGGAATATCTTAATTCAACCCCCCCTTCTTAAGATATCTGAGGCCACTTGTCTAACAAAATATTAAACTAGAAACCCAACAAAACTAACAAAATTAATAAATTTAACACAACTAACAAAATTAACAAAACCAACAAATCTAGCAAAACCAAAGAACACTCCCCCCATACTTAAACAACACATTGTCCTGAATGTAGCACAAGTAAAAGATTAAAAGCAATTAAACCATCAAATAGAATTGGACAAATGTAATAAAAGTAAAGAAGGAGATAGGAAAAGAAAAACTCCCTAAGTCATGGTGGAGGAAGAGTAGGGTGGAGTAAGGAAGTCTCTTCCACCACTACATCCACTAAAGAAGGGTTTGTGAGAAATGGCTTAAGTCGGTGTCCATTGACCTTGAAGCTCTTGTTTGTGGAGTCGCTTTTGATCTCAACTGTACCATAAGGAAAAACATTAGTAACAACAAAAGGACCAATCCACTTAGACCTCAACTTACCACTCATGAGTCCAAGCCTAGAATTATACAATAACACTTTCTGCCCAACCATGAAGTCCTTCTTAATTATCATGCTATCATGGAACTTCTTGGTCTTTTCTTTGTAGAACTTGGCATTCTCATATGCTTCTAGGTGGATTTCATCTAACTCACTTAATTGCAACTTTCTTTCCTCACCAGCTTGATCCATAGAGAAGTTGCAGGTCTTCACTGCCCAGTATGCTTTGTGATGGAAGCTTGCTTGTGGGGCTTCTATGGAGGCTGGATCTTTGAGCTTCAATGAGGTCCTTTAATGGTGATTTTCCACCATGGAGATGCAGCGGAAGACAAAGGAGAAGAGGTGAGAGGAGGCGCCATCCACTAGGGAATAAGCCATGGAAGAAGGAGCTTCACCACCAAGATGAGCCTTGGATAAGAAGCTTGGAAGGATGCTTCAATGGAGGAAAAGAAACAGGGAGAGAAAGAGAAAGGGGGGAGCACGAAATTGAAGGAATAAAAGAGGGAGAGAAGTGGAACTTTGAAATGTGTCTCACAAGACTTTCATTCATCAAAGTTACAACAAGTGTTACACATGCTTCTATTTATAGACTAGGTAGCTTCCTTGAGAAGTTTTCTTGAGAAAACATCCTTGAGAAGATTCTTTGAGAAAACTTCCTTGAGAAGCTAGAGCTTAGCTACACACACCCCTCTCATAACTAAGCTCACCTCCTTTAGAAGCTTCCTTAAGAAGATTCCTAAAGAAGCTAGAGCTTAGCTACACATACCTCTCTAATAGCTAAGCTCACCTCCTTGAGATGAGAAGCCAGAGCTTAGCTACACACTGATGGAAGCTTGCTTGTGGGGCTTGCTTGTGAGGCTTCTATGGAGGCTGGATCTTTGAGCCTCAATGAGGTCCTTTAATGGTGATTTTCCACCATGGAGATGCAGCGGAAGACAAAGGAGAAGAGGTAAGAGGCGGCGCCATCCACTAGGGAATAATCCATGGAAGAAGGAGCTTCATCACCAAGATGAGCCTTGGATAAGAAGCTTGGAGAGGATGCTTCAATGGAGCAAAAGAAAGAGGGAGACAAAGAGAAAGGGGGGAGCATGAAATTGAAGGAAGAAAAAGGGAGAGGAGTTGAACTTTGAGTTGTGTCTCACAAGACTCTCATTCATCAAAGTTACAACAAGTGTTACACATTCTTCTATTTATAGACTAGGCAGCTTCCTTGAGAAGCTTTCTTGAGAAAACTTCCTTGAGAAGCTTCTTTGAGAAAACTTCCTTGAGAAGCTAGATCTTAGCTACACACACCCCTCTCATAACTAAGCTCACCTCCTTGAGAAGCTTCCTTAAGAAGATTCCTAAAGAAGCTAGAGCTTAGCTACACACACATCTCTAATAGCTAAGCTCACCTCCTTGAGATGAGAAGCTAGAGCTTAGCTACACACCCCCTATAATAGCTAAGCTCACCCCCATAACAAAATACATGAAAATACAAAAAAATTCCCTACTACAAAGACTACTCAAAATACCTCAAAATACAAGGCAAAAACCCTATAATACTAGAATGACCAAAATACAAGGCCCAAACGAAGGAGAAACCTATTCTAATATTTACAAAGATAAGCGGGCTCATACTTAGCCCATGGGCTCAAAATCTAACCTAAGTATCATGAGAACCCTAGGGCCTTCCTTTGGATCTCTGGCCCAATCTGCTTGAAGTCTTCTATCCAATGCCCTTGCGGGGTAGGATTGCATCACCCCCTCCACCTTGGAAAGGATTTGACCTCAAATCCCAAGGTTCTTCATACTCTGGGCTCCTTCCCTCAACACCTATAAAAGGAACAAAAACATATGTATTAGTGGTGTTTGGTATGTTGAAGTAAGGTAAAGTTTGAAAATCCATTTCCTGGGCATCATCCCATGAAGGAACATGGTTCCTCACCAACTCAATGAGTGGTACTACAAGTATAGAAAAATATGGGACAAACCTTTTGTAAAAGTTTGTTAAGTCATGGAAGCCCCAAATTTTTCTTATACTTGGTGGAGTGGGCCACTCAGGAATGACCTTTATTCTCTTAGAGTTCATGGGAACCCCTTGATCACTATTTGAAAAATTAAGAAAAGTAACGCAATAAAACATACCTTTTTCTGTATTTTCATATTGATTATTCCTACCAAAAAGTATGACAAACCTAAGGTGTCCCATATGAGTACCTAAGTTTGTATTGAAACTAAAAATAAGAACAAACCTACCTAATGGGTCCCTATGTACACACACCATGAAGATGTTAGGTGTACGAGTGATTTTACAAAAGAGGGTTGCACCACTCAAAACATTCATCATACCACCTATTTTAGGGACTTGGTGCCTAATAATACCTATTTTGGGTACCAACAAAGCACAAGGATTTAAGCTCTTGCGAACCAAACCCTCATCCAACAACTTCTTTACTTGAGGAATAAACTCAAGCCCAAGAGGTGTGGCAATGCTAGCAAGTGCCTTTTTACAAAAGAGAAAATGTGGAGGTTGTCTAAGTGGGAAAGTTTCTTTAATGTTTGTCTTTATTGTAAAATGAGTTTCCTTCTTAGCTAAACTCTTGGAGGAGACACTTACCTCCTTACACTTCTCTTTAACCACTAATGGTTGTCCTTCTTCTAGGGGGTAGATTTCTTCACTAGATTCTTCCCCTTTTGCTTTTTCACTTTCACTAGAGGAAGGTGAAGTAGTAGCCTCATCTTGGCTACTATAAATGTCTTGGCCCCTCATGATGCAATCCTACCCCGCAAGGGCATTGGATAGAAAACTCCAAGTAGATTGGGCCAGAGATGCAAGAGAAGGCCCTAGGGTTCTTACTTTTTGGTAGGAATAATCTACATGAAAATACAGAAAAAGGTATGTTCTATTGCTTTACTTTTCTTAATTTTTTAAATTGTGATCAAGGGGTTCCCATGAACCCAAAGAGAATAAAGGTCATTCCTGAGTGGCCCGCTCCACCAAGTGTAAGAAAAATTTGGGGCTTCTAAGACTTAACAAACTTTTACAAAAGGTTTGCCCCATATTTTTCTATACTTGTAGCACCACTCATTGAGTTGGTGAGGAACCATGTTCCTTCATGGGAAGATTCCCAGGAAATGAGTTTTCAGACCTTACCTTACTTCAACATACTAAACACCACTAATACATATGTTTTTGTTCTTTTTACAGGTGTTGAGGGAAAAAGCTCAGAGTTTCAAGAACCTCAGGATTTGAGGTCAAATCCTTTTCAAGGGGGAGGGAATGATGCAATCCTACCCCGTAAGGGCATTGGATAGAAAACTCCAAGTAGATTGGGCCAGAGATGCAAGAGAAGGCCCTAGGGTTCTTATGAGCCTTAGGGTAGATTTCGGGCCCATGGGCTAAGTATGAGCACACTTATCTTTGTAAATATTAGATTAAGGTTTCATTATTTTTGGACCGTGTATTTAGGGCTCCATAATGTAGGTAGGGTACCCTAGAAATATAAGATTTTTCAGCCCTTGTATTTTAGGGCACCTAGACTAGTTTTTGTATTAAGGGTAGTTTTGTAATTTCACATGCACTAAGTGGATATTTGATGTGTGTGGTTGGAAATAAATTTAATTGAATTGGTAGAATCCCAATCCAATTAAATTTTAGAGGGGGAGGTGAGCATTTGCTTACTACACCCCATTGCCACATCATATAGTCACACTTTTTTCATGTCCTTCATGCTTTTCATGCCTCATGACACCTAAGCACACTTAGTGGAGAATCTTGGAATTGATCTTGGATTAGTGGGCTGAACCATAACTAAAATTCACTAATCATAATTAGTGAAATTTTGGCTCCAAAGTTTGGCTCCACAAATTCAATTTCAAATTCAAGTGAAATTTGAATTTCCCTCCAATTTTGTGTGACACTTAGGCTATAAATAGAGGTCATGTGTGTGCATTTTTTTCAACTTTGATAATTTGAATATTAAACTTCAGATTTCAAAGCTCATTTAGAGCACAAAATTCCGTGCTCTTCTCTCCCTCTCCCTTCATTCATCTCCTTCTTCCTCCAAGCTCTTATCCATGGCCTCCTATGGTGGTGAGCTTCTTCTAGACTCATCTTCTCCTTGAAGTGGCATCTCCTCTCTCTCTTCCTTTCTCCATTCCGCTGCCATTCATATTCCAAGAAGCAAAGGAATCCATTGATGAAGAAGATCCTAGGCCTACAAGCTCCAATGGAGCTTGCATCACCTCATAATCATGGTTTTTGTGGTGGGGCATTGAGAAGTAATGTGTCCTCTTCCAAGACATTGAAAGCACTTTATAGAGCTAGTTTTCTCTTGCATACTAGCCTCAGGGGCTTGCTTTTCTATTGTCTTCCCCTTATCATCTTTGGGCTTAGAAGGTGTCACCCCTAAGATGTCTTGACCTTGGTCTTTCTTTGGATAAGAGTGAGAGCCATAAGATTTTGAAGTAGACTTCTTTTTAAGTTGTTGCTCTACCCTTATTTCCCAATCTAAGTTAGCCTCTACATTATCCTTCCCATGGAAGTATGAGAGTTTAATGTTAGCCTCTTGAGGCTTTCTTTCCTTTTCTCTTCTATGGGAGTGAGGTCTAAGATGTGACCTATGCCTTCCTTTGTAATAGTCACGAAGTTCTTCATATAGTTTACTCCCCCTTGGTTTTGCAATGATTGCTTATATGAAACTGTTGAAGATTTCATATTTTTCATATGTAAACCTATTGTCTCATAAACAATAGATAATTTTTCTTACTATTTTATCTTTTATCTTTCTCTCCCCCTTTGTCAACATCAAAAACAAATCATGAATAGAGAGGAGAAAGATGTTACCACTTGTTGCAATGTATGAGAATCAAGTGATACCAAAAGGCATTAAAACAATCATTCAATTTTAATCAAGCAAAAACAAGTACAATAACACATCAATCAAACACAATCAAATACAATCAATAATCAAATATTTCAAATCAAATTAATTAAATTAACAATCAACTAACTATACAAAATAATTTCTATTATTAAAAAAATTTCAAATTTCAAATTTCAAATTTCAAATTTCAAATTTCAAATTTCAAATTTTAAATTTTAAATTTTAAATTTTAAATTTTAAATTTTAAATTTTAAATTTTAAATTTTAAATTTTAAATTTTAAATTTCAAATTTCAAACTCCAACTTCCAACTTCAACTTTTAGTAACTTCCCCTTCCAACTTCCAACCTCCATTTTCAACTTTCAACTTCCAATAACTTTCATTTCCAACTTCCAACTTCCAGTAACTTCCACTTCCAACTTCCAACTTCCATTTTTAACTTTCAACTTCCAATAACTACTTCCAACTTCCAACTTCCAAATTTTAATTTTCAATTTTCAAATTTCAATTTTCAATTTTCAAATTTAACTTTTCAAATTTCAATTTTCAATTTCAACTTCCAATAACTACTTCCAACTTCCAACTCCAAATTTCAATTTTCAATTTCAAATTTCAAATTTCAATTTCAAAATTTCTTTTTCTAAATTTGAAATAGTTTTCTTAAAACATGAAAATAATTTGAAAAGTTTAATAGATTCTTTAAAAACAATCAAAAACTCGATCAGGAACAAACATCAAAGACAATCAAACACACAATAAAAAATACAATCAATCAATCATCAAACACAGTCAATCAAATTCAATCACAATCATCAAGGACAGTCTAAACTCAAGTAGAAAACAAGCATCAAAAGTAATCAATCAAAGACAAGTGACCTGTTGGTATCATTTGATATTACTTGTTGCGGTTGTTGATCAAGTGGCCTTTGTTTGTTGTCTCCATAAATCGCATATTCACTTTTCTTGGGGAGAAATGTGGCCTTCGTTTGTTGTCTTCATAAATCACATATTCATTTATCTTGGAGAGAAATATGAATAAACTTTGATGCATGCCATGTGTTTGGAGAAATTGCTATCAATGTATCGACTTTGCTCTTCTCCATTTTCATAGTCTTTCATCATGATACCCAGACTTATGATTTTCTTCTTTGAATCACTTGAATAATTTATGACATTATCTTCCCAAGTGATATATCCTTTCTTTTCTTTCTTCTCTTTGAAATTCATCTTGTCGGATTTTTCCATTCTTCTTTTAAACACAGGACAATTGAATCTCATGTGCCCAAGTTGATCGCACTCAGCATTTTGGGGCTAAAGAAGAACCTTCTTCTTTCTTCTTTCATCATCATCTTCTTTCTTCTCTAGTTTTTTTTTATGTAGTTGCATTTCTCTCAACCATTGTAGGAATGAATGAATCAAATTCAATGGCTTCCCATATCTTTAGATCTATGGCTTCTATAAAGATCTGCATTCGGGTTTTTCAATAATGATAACCCTCACCATTGAACATAAGAGCCTATTGATAGAATTTTCCTCATAAAATGGAAATTTGGTTGAGGCCATATCTATTCTTGAAGTTTTTAAACTTTATACAAGAATCCCGCTCTGATACCACTTGTTAAACCTTGTGGCCTCAATAATCTTAAGAGGGATAGGCTTAGAATGTAGAAGAAGCAACAACAATCAATTTAACAAGGTTCTTTAAACATGCAAGACACAATTGATTGCAACAAAATAAATAAGATAAGGGAAGAGAGAATGCAAACACAGTTTTATACTGGTTCAGCCACAACCCGTGCCTACGTCCACTACTCAAGCAACCCACTTGAGATTTCCACTATCTTTGTAAAATCCTTTACAAAGTCTGAACCACACAGGGACAACCCATCCCTTGTGTTCAGATGCTTTACAACAAGAGACTCACAGTCTCTTAACCAATCTCATTGAATAAGAAGAATGGAAGAAGAATTCTCTCTTCAAGAGAAGAATATTACAATGAAGATCATGTAAAAATCCTTATAGATTTTGCAAGTGTTTGGCCAAGGATTTCTTTTGAGAGAGCATTTGACAATGAAGTTCTTTTGGAATCTCTCTCATTGTCTTTTGAGAGGATAAGACATTTTTGCCAAGCAAAACTCTCTGCATAAAATTTGTCCCAAGTCACACATATATATAGGCCTTTGATGGCCATTCAAAATCCAAATGATAAGATGTGACTATTGGTGATATTCCTTGAAAATCCTCTCTGGTAATCGATTACCGAATTAGTGTAATCGATTACACAGTTGTTCTTCTTGAACAGTTGTGACCCTTCATTTAAAATTTGAATTCCCAACGTTCAGAGTCTCTGGTAATCGATTACATATGATGTGTAATCGATTACACACTTTCAAACCATTGGTAATCAATTACATGTATTGGTAATCGATTACATGTGCCTTGAATGACTTGAAACCTTTCATTGTGAGGTAAGGCTTGATCTTGAAGAAATCTTGAATCAAGGCTTTGTTTGTTGAAACAATCTTGTATTAATCTTGAAGCAAAATGAGCCTTGTTTGATTCTTCTTTTGACATCATCAAAATCATGTATACATACATTCACAACTAGTACCTTTGCCATTAACACTAGATGAATGATGACTCATGTTGGTTCCTAAGTTGTGGTTCTTTCTTGTTGGAGGTTTGAAAACAAAAGGTAAAAGAAATTATGGTTGAAACTAGCCAAATAAACACTAAAAGAGGTGTGAAAGATAAGGTAAACAACTAATTGGTAAAAGGAAAGCTATCTAGGCGGTTTGGCAAGAAATGTAAACTAGGCGAATCCTAATAGTGTTTGGATAACCACATTCAAGGTTCCCAACAAAACACTCACTATCCTAAGGAAAAATTGCCTAAAATTATTACACACAAATGAAAGTTTGGTAACCTATTGGAGTCTCCCAACACACTTCCAATGAAAGGCCTTTTTGTTACAAAACTTGAAAGCAATGAAGGTAAGTAAATTGCAAATTACAAAATTAAAAAACGGTCCTCAATTTTGGTGGTTGTTCTCTCTTTGATGATTCACTCAATTTGGAATTCTTCTTAGTCCAATAGCTCTTAAGGTAGTTGGCCCTTTTTTCTTGACTCGAATTCTTCAAGGGATGGCACCAATCCTCCTTCCAATTCCCTATATGGCAACCCACAAACAAGGAAACAAAGAGACAAGCAATAACCAAAGACAAAAAAAAATGAAATGAAAGCTAAACCAATGGAGTTTTAACAAGACAATTTTTCAAGGATTATTCAACAATTAAAGCAATGAAAAGGACATAGAAGCAAGCTAGGACTCAAAGAGAAACTTAGAATGGCTCTAGAGTAGAGTAAAAAAACTGAAAAAAAAAGACTCAAAAAACCTCTAGCTTTGGCACTTGTCTTCACACTAATTTTCAATTGAAAATTTGGAACTAAGATTGGTATAACATAGGCACCAATTATAGACTAAATTTTGAGCCAAAAGAACAAGCACACTTCCCTTTCACTTTTTTTTTCCTGGATACTGATTTTCCTGCCAACTTGTGTGATTTTTCGTATTTTTTCCTTTTATCCAAATCACTTTTTTCTTTCTTTATAACTTTTTTACGGATGTCTAGAAAATTCAGTAAATATTTCAGCTCAAAATTCGAAGTAACCAATTCTCAGTAATTTTTACAAGTTTGCATGTCCAAGCTGCCAGCACCAACGATTTTGTTTTTTAAGCATGGTATATTGATTGCCTTGGGCTTACTTTCAACCTTCCTATGTATGTTAAACTCACTAGGATTGTTTACCAAAGTTTTAGGAGTTCAATATTCACTTAGGGTCAACATTTCAGCCAGCAATTCAATCACCAAAACTCAAATTCACAATAGACACAATCATAAGGAAACCTAAAAGTTCAAGAAAAGGTTCACAATCAAAGAATCTCTAAGAATTTTGCATGAACATGTTAAGGACTAATTAACATGAAAGATTTGACTCAAATCAAATAATAGGCTAAAAGAATTTCATACACTCATGAGCAAATTAGTTAGACAAAGAAACAAGAAAATAAAATTCAACACAACATAAGAAATCTTATGTGACAAGTTTCATGACTAGAATTGACTTCTATGACAAAACTACAATAGGTGAACAAGTCACTCTAGATTTTTGAAGTTTTATTCTACTTTAATATTTTTGTAAGAATTTTATGGTTTAGGTTTCAGCCACAAAAAATAACAAGACAAAACTCAAAGGAACCTAAACTCAACACAATTCATGGTTCAAGAACAAGAACAAGAAATTTGAACCATAGAAAATAAAATCTAGCTTCTATAGCAATTTTAATCGGTGAAAACTCTAAAGAATCATGTTAACAACATTTAGCACAAGACATTTGAGGAGATACATGGAGAAAAAATGAAGAAAAAACAATGGAAGAGAAGGAAAAGCAAAAAATAAATGGAGGTTTAAGGAGCACCTACTTGAAGCTCTTGTGCTCTGATACCACTTGATGGAAGCTTGCTTGTAGGGCTTCTATGGAGGCTGGATCTTTGAGCTTCAATGAGGTCCTTTAATGGTGATTTTCCACCATGGAGATGCAGTGGAAGACAAAGGAGAAGAGGTAAGAGGCGGCGCCATCCACTAGGGAATAAGCCATGGAAGAAGGAGCTTTACCACCAAGATGAGCCTTGGATAAGAAGCTTGGAGAGGATGCTTCAATGGAGGAAAAGAAAGAGGGAGAGAAAGAGAAAGGGGGGAGCACGAAATTGAATGAAGAAAAAGGGAGACGAGTTGAACTTTGAATTGTGTCTCACAAGACTCTCATTCATCAAAGTTACAACAAGTGTTACACATGCTTCTATTTATAGACTAGGTAGCTTCCTTGAGAAGCTTTCTTGAGAAAACTTCCTTGAGAAGCTTCTTTGAGAAAACTTCCTTGAGAAGCTAGAGCTTAGCTACACACACCCCTCTCATAACTAAGCTCACCTCCTTGAGAAGCTTCCTTAAGAAGATTCCTAAAGAAGCTAGAGCTTAGCTACACACACATCTCTAATAGCTAAGCTCACCTCCTTGAGATGAGAAGCTAGAGCTTAGCTACACATCCCCTATAATAGCTAAGCTCACCCCCATAACAAAGTACATGAAAATACAAAAAATTCCTTACTACAAAGACTACTCAAAATAGCTCAAAATACAAGGCAAAAACCCTATAATACTAGAATGACCAAAATACAAGGCCCAAACGAAGGAAAAACCTATTCTAATATTTACAAAGATAAGCGGGCTCATACTTAGCCCATGGGCTCAAAATCTACCCTAAGGATCATGAGAACCCTAGGGCCTTCCCTTGGATCTCTGGCCCAATCTGCTTGGAGTCTTCTATCCAATTCCCTTGCGGGGTAGGATTGCATCACACACCCCCTATAATAGCTAAACTCGCCCCCATGACAAAATACATGAAAATACAAAAAAAATCCCTACTACAAAGACTACTCAAAATGCCTTGAAATACAAGGCTAAAACCCTATACTACAAGAATGGCCAAAATACAAGGCCCAAACGAAGGAAAAAACTATTCTAATATTTACAAAGATAAGCGGGCTCATACTTAGCCCATGGGCTCGAAATCTACCCTAAGGCTCATGAGAACCCTAGGGCCTTCCCTTGGATCTCTGGCCCAATCTACTTGGAGTCTTCTATCCAATGCCCTTGCGGGGTAGGATTACATCATTCCCTCCACCTTGGAAAGGATTTGACCTCAAATCTTGAGGTTCTTCATACTCTGGGCTCCTTCCCTGAACACCTGTAAAAAGAACAAAAACATATGTATTAGTGGTGTTTGGTATGTTGAAGTAAGGTAAGGTCTGAAAATCCATTTCCTGGGCATCTTCCCATGAAGGAACATGGTTCCTCACCAACTCAATGAGTGGTGCTACAAGTATAGAAAATATGGGATAGACCTTTTGTAAAAGTTTGTTAAGTCATGGAAGCCCCAAATTTTTCTTATACTTGGTGGAGTGGGCCACTTAGGAATGACCTTTATTATCTTAGGGTTCATGGGAACCCCTTGATCACTATTTGAAAAATTAAGAAAAGTAACACAATAAAACAAACCTTTTTTTGTATTTTCATATTGATTATTCCTACCAATAAGTATGACAAACCTAAGGTGTCCCATATGAGTACCTAAGTTTGTATTGAAACTAAAAATAAGAACAAACCTACCTAATGGGTCCCTATGTACACACACCCTGAAGATGTTAGGTGCACGAGTGATTTTACAAAAGAGGGTTGCACTACTCAAAACATTCATCATACCACCTATTTTAGGGACTTGGTGCCTAATAATACCTATTTTGGGCACCAACAAAGTACAAGGATTTACGCTCTTGCGAACCAAACCCTCATCCAAGAACTTCTTTACATGAGGAATAAACTCAAGCCCCAGAGGTGTGGCAATGCTAGTAAGTGTCTTTTTAAAAAAGAGAAAATGTGGAGGTTGTCTAAGAGGGAAAGTTTCTTTAATGTTTGTCTTTATTGTAAAATGAGTTTCCTTCTTAGCTAACCTCTTGGAGGAAACACTTACCTCCTTACACTTCTCTTTAACCACTAATGGTTGTCCTTCTTCTTGGGAGTAGATTTCTTCACTAGATTCTTCCCCTTTTGCTTCTTCACTTTCACTAGAGGAAGGTGAAGTAGTAGCCTTATCTTGGCTACTATAAATGGCTTGGGCTCTCATAATCATGCTTTTTGTGGTGGGGCATTGAGAAGTAATGTGTCCTCTTCCAAGACATTTAAAGCACTTTATAGAGCTAGTTTTCTCTTGCATACTAGCCTTAGGGGCTTGCTTTTCTATTGTCTTCCCCTTATCATCTTTGGGCTTAGAAGGTGTCACCCCTAAGATGCCTTGACCTTGGTCTTTCTTTGGATAAGAGTGAGAGCCATAAGACTTTGATGTAGACTTCTTTTTAAGTTGTTGCTCTACCCTTATTTCCCAAACTAAGTTAGCCTCTACATTATCCTTCCCATGGAAGTATGGGAGGTTAATGTTAGCCTCTTGAGACTTTTTTTCCTTTTCTCTTCAATGGGAGTGAGGTCTAAGATGTGACCTATGCCTTCCTTCATAATAGTCACGAAGTTCTTCACTTAGGCTCTTGCAAGAGTTATGACTACTATAGGAGGCATGCTTTTCTCTTTTCATTTCTTTCATTATTTTTCATCTTTCTTCCTCTCTTATTTTCTTTCTTTCATCTTGACTTATTTCTTCCACTCTTTTTTTTTCCTTTTTCTTTTCTCTCTTGTTCGTCTTTCCATATCTTGAGGGAACTCAACTCATCTAAGATTCTAGATAAAAGGTCTTTATGACTAGTACCCTCGCCATTAACACTAGATGAATGATGACTCATGTTGGTTCCTAAGTTGTGGTTCTTTCTTGTTAGAGGTTTGAAAACAAAAGGTAAAAGAAACTATGGATGAAACTAGCCAAAATAAACACGAAAAGAGGTGTGAAAGATAAGGTAAAAAAACTAATTTGTAAAAGGCAAGCTATCTAGGCGGTTTGACAATGGAAGGTAAAGGAAATAAGCTATGAAAGTAAGCAAGAAATGTAAACTAGGTGAATCCTAAGACTGTTTGGATGACCACATTCAAGGTTCCCAACAAAACACTCACTATCCTAAGGAAAAATTTCCTAAAATTATTACACACAAATGGAAGTTTGGTAACCTATTGGAGGCTCCCAACACACTTCCAATGAAAGGCCTTTTTGTTACAAAACTTGAAAGCAATGAAGGTAAGTAAATTGCAAATTACAAAATTACAAAAAGGTCCTCAATTTTGGTGGTTGTTCTCTCTTTGGTGATTCACTCAATTTGGAATGCTTCTTAGTCCAATAGCTCTTAAGGTTGTTGGCCCCTTTCTTCTTGACTCAAATTCTTCAAGGGATGGCACCAATCCTCCTTCCAATTCCCTATATGGCAACCCACAAACAAGGAAACAAAGAGACAAGCTATAACCAAAGACCAAAAAAAATGAAATGAAAGATAAACCAATTTAACAAGACAATTTTTCAAGGATTACTGAACAATTAAAGCAATGAAAAAGGACATAGAAGCAAGCTAGGACTCAAAAAGAAACTTAGAATGGCTCTAGAGTAGAGTAAAAAAACTAAAAAAAAAAAAGACTCAACAAACCTCTAGCTTTGGCACTAGTTTTCACAGTAATTGCCAATTGAAATTTCGGAACTAAGATTGGTATAACATAGGCACCAATTATAGAATAAATTTTGAGCCAAAACAACAAGCACACTTCCCTTTCACTTTTTTTTCTGGATACTGATTTTCCTGCCAAATTGTGTGATTTTTCGTATTTTTTCCTTTTATCCAAATCACTTGTTCCTTTTTTTATAACTTTTTTACAGATGTCTAGAAAATTCAGTAAAAATGTCAGCTCAAAATTCGAAGTAACCAATTCTCAGTAATATTTACAAGTTTGTATGTCCAAGCTGCCAGCACCAGCGATTTGTTTCTTTAAGCATGGTATATTGATTCCCATAGGCTTACTTTCAACCTTCCCATGTATATTGATTGCCATAGGCTTACTTTCAACCTTCCCAAATGAAGGAAAAAACTATTCTAATATTTACAAAGATAAGGGGGCTCATACTTAGCCCATGGGCTCGAAATCTACCCTAAGGCTCATGAGAACCCTAGGGCCTTCCCTTGGATCTCTGGCCCAATCTACTTGGAGTCTTCTATCCAATGCCCTTGCGGGGTAGGATTACATCACTTTGTGCTCAATCTCCACTGGAAGATGACATGCCTTTCCAAAGACAACCTGATAAGGAGACATTCCTATGGGTGCTTTGTAGGAAGTCCTATGTGCCCAAAGAGCATCATTAAGCCTGGTACTCCAATCTTTCCTACTTGGCTGCACAATCTTCTCTAAAATTCTCTTGATCTCCTTGTTAGAAATTTATGCATGTCCATTGGATTGGGGGTGGTATGGTGTGGATACCCTGTGTACAACCCCGTACTTTTTAAGCAAGGCATGCATTGATTTGTTGCAAAAATGGGTTCCTTGATCACTAACGATTGCTTTGGGTACTCCAAACCTGCAAAACAGATTAGATCTGACAAAATCTACAACAACCTTAGCAT
The DNA here is from genome assembly GCF_004193775.1 of Glycine soja. Taxonomy (NCBI): domain Eukaryota; kingdom Viridiplantae; phylum Streptophyta; class Magnoliopsida; order Fabales; family Fabaceae; genus Glycine; species Glycine soja. The sequence goes on from NC_041004.1 coordinate 23,636,030, forward strand.
CATTAGTTCTAGTGGGCTTGGCTTCCACCCATTTTGAAACATAATCAACTGCAAGGAGAATGTAAACATAACTAAAAGAGACAGGAAAAGGGCCCATGAAATCTATGCCCCAGACATCAAACACCTCACAGAATGGCATGGGTTGCTGAGGCATTTGTTGTCGCCATGTAAGTGCACTTCCTGCTCTCTGACACTGCTCACAAGTGCTACAAATCTTCCACGCATCTTTAAAGATGGTGGGCCAATAAAAGCCATAGTCAAGAACTTTGCGAGCTGTCCTTTGAACACCTAGATGACCTCCCGGTGCGGAAGAATGACAGAACTGCAGGACTAAGTTAGTCTCATGATCTGGAATGCATCGTCTAATGACCTGATCGCTGCACAATTTCCACAAGTAGGGGTCATCCCAAATAAAATTCATAGCATCACTTTTAATTTTATCTTTCTGGGCCTTAGATGCTAAGGGAGGAAAAACAGAAGCAACTAAATAATTTACAATGTTAGCAAACCAGGGAGTAGAAAAAGAATCAAAAATACTATACAATATATACAAATGATCATCCGGGAAATCATCTCGAATGGGTGAATCCTCGTCAGACACACGTTCGATCCGACTCAAATGATCAACAACTAAATTTTGTGCTCCGCTCCTATCATGGATCTCCAAGTCAAACTCTTGGAGCCAGAACATCCATCAGATCAACCTAGGCTTTGAATCAGCCTTCTTCGACAAGTACTTTAGAGCTGCATGGTCAGTATAAACAATAATGCGAGTACCAAGCAAATAAGAATGAAATTTTTCAAGAGGAAAAACTATGGCTAGTAGCTCTTTCTCAGTAGTAGTATAATTTGCTTGGGCAGGATCTAAAGTCCTAGAAGCATAATATATCACCCTAGGCAATTTATCAATTTTCTGAGCAAGGACAGCCCCCAATGCATAATTTGATGCATCACACATAAGCTCAAAAGGGGTTGTCTAGTCGGGTGCCTGGATAATGGGGGTGGTAGTCAGTGTTCTTTTGAGGTAATCAAAAGCCTCTTTGCATTTATCATTAAAGTCAAACTCCACCTCTTTTTGCAACAAGTTGGACAGTGGAAGGGCTACTTTGCTAAAATCTCTTATAAAGCGCCTGTAGAATCCTACATGACCAAGAAAAGATCGCACCTCTCGCAGGCAATTTTGAAATAACTGAAAGTTTTGCAGGATCTACTTCAATGCCCTTATTGGAAATAATGTGGCCTAAAACTATACCTTGCTCAACCATAAAATGACATTTTTCAAAATTTAGAACAAGGTTAGTGTTAGTGCTTAGCTTTACTGAGTTTTAAAAGATTGGCTAAAATTTTGTTAAAACATAAGCACTTAGACAATGAAGGAAAGCTGGAGTTGCTGCACATGATGTCTAACATTATGTCAAGGAATCAGATCGGGCTGCACAATGCACAAGGCAAGATAAAATGTCAAATGAAGAATTGAAGCTGCAGGATCCACGATGTCGGATACAATGTCCAGGACATCCTGCCCGAAAATACTGGACACATAAATCTGTTATACCTTTAACAGATTAATGTGCAGTCAGCAACAGATTAGGCGATCTATCTTTAGGAACGAATTAAAAGATAATTAAAGTTCGAATTACAAACTTGAATAGTTCGTTTAGGGATTAAAGATTAAAGATAAAAACTAAAAGATCAAACGTTATCTTTTAGATCTTTAAGTGCAGATTTTTCAGGAGAATGATAGATCTTATCCAGCGCAAGTTGTTGCAGCCCAGATACGCACACTGCTATATAAACATGAAGGCTGCACGAGTTTTCTACCAAGTCCGAGATTGAAGAGTTATTTTGTGAGTTTTGGGACTTGAGTGTTTTGTGAGCCACCTTGATGTTACCCTAACATCAAGTGTTGGACCTGAGTGTGTAGAGTTGATCTCTATTGTTCAGAGAGCAATCTCTGGTGTGTCTTTGATTTGTTTGTAAACACGGGTGAGTGATTGAGAGGGAGTGAGAGGGGTTCTCATATCTAAGAGTGGCTCTTAGGTAGAAGTTGCACGGGTAGTGGTTAGGTGAGAAGGTTGTATACAGTGGCTGTTAGATCTTCGAACTAATACTATTTTAGTGGATTTCCTCCCTGGCTTGGTAGCCCCCAGATGTAGGTGACGTTGCACCGAACTGGGTTAACAATTCTCTTGTGTTATTTACTTGTTTAATCTGTTCATACGGTCATATACAATCTGCATGTTCTGAAGCGCGATGTCGTGACATCCTGTACGACATCTGTCCCCAGTATCAGAATTTCAATTGGTATCAGAGCGGGCACTCTAAATCACTGAGTGAGATCTAGGGAGATAAATTCTGATGAACATGGAGAGAGAAGGAGGACCAGTGAACAGACCACCAATTCTGGATGGAACCAACTATGAATACTGGAAAGCAAGGATGGTGGCCTTCCTCAAATCACTGGATAGCAGAACCTGGAAAGCTGTCATCAAAGGCTGGGAACATCCCAAGATGCTGAACACAGAAGGAAAGCTCACTGATGAATTAAAGCCAGAAGAAGACTGGACAAAAGAAGAAGACGAATTGGCACTTGGAAACTCCAAAGCCTTGAATGCCCTATTCAATGGAGTTGACAAGAATATCTTCAGATTGATCAACACATGCACAGTTGCCAAGGATGCATGGGAGATTCTGAAAACCACTCATGAAGGAACCTCCAAAGTGAAGATGTCCAGATTGCAACTATTGGCTACAAAATTCGAAAATCTGAAGATGAAGGAGGAAGAATGCATTCATGACTTCCACATGAACATTCTTGAAATTGCCAATGCTTGCACTGCCTTGGGAGAAAGGATGACAGATGAAAAGCTGGTGAGAAAGATCCTCAGATCTTTGCCTAAGAGACTTGACATGAAAGTCACTGCAATAGAGGAGGCCCAAGACATTTGCAACATGAGAGTAGATGAACTCATTGGTTCCCTTCAAACCTTTGAGCTAGGACTCTCGGATAGGACTGAAAAGAAGAGCAAGAGCCTGGCGTTCGTGTCCAATGATGAAGGAGAAGAAGATGAGTATGACCTGGATACTGATGAAGGTCTGACTAACGCAGTTGTGCTCCTTGGAAAACAGTTCAACAAAGTGCTGAAAAGAATGGACAGGAGGCAGAAACCACATGTCCGGAACATCCCTTTCGACATCAGGAAAGGTAGTGAACACCAGAAGATGTCAGATGAAAAGCCCAGCAAAGGAATTCAATGCCATGGGTGTGAAGGCTACAGACACATCAAAGCTGAATGTCCCACCCATCTCAAGAAGCAGAGGAAAGGACTTTCTGTATGTTGGTCTGATGATACAGAGAGTGAACAAGAAAGTGATTCTGACAGAGATGTGAATGCACTCACTGGGATATTTGAATCTGATGAAGATTCAAGTGATATTGATGTTGAAATCACTTTTGATGAGTTTGCTATATCCTATAGAGAACTATGCATCAAAAGTGAGAAGATTCTTCAGCAAGAAGCACAACTGAAGAAGATCATTGCAAATCTGGAGGCTGAGAAGGAGGCACATGAAGAGGAAATCTCTGAGCTTAAAGGAGAAATTGGTTTTCTGAACTCTAAACTGGAAAACATGACAAAATCAATAAAGATGCTGAATAAAGGCTCAGATATGCTTGATGAGGTGCTACAGCTTGGAAAGAATGTTGGAAACCAGAGAGGACTTGGATTTAATCATAAATCTGCTGGCAGATCAACCATGACAGAATTTGTTCCTGCCAAAAACAGCACTGGAGCCTCGATGTCACAACATCGGTCTCGACATCATGGAACGCAGCAGAAAAAGAGCAACAGAAAGAAGTGGAGGTGTCACTACTGTGGCAAGTATGGTCACATAAAGCCTTTTTGTTATCATCTACATGGCCATCCACGTCATGGAACTCGAAATAGCAGCAGCGGAAGAAAGATGGTGTGGGTTCCAAAACACAAGATTGTTAGTCTTGTTGTTCATACTTCACTTAGAGCATCAGCTAAGGAAGATTGGTACCTAGATAGCGGCTGTTCCAGACACATGACAGGAGTTAAAGAATTCCTGGTGAACATTGAACCTTGCTCCACTAGCTATGTGACATTTGGAGATGGCTCTAAAGGAAAGATCACTGGAATGGGAAAGCTAGTCCATGATGGACTTCCTAGTCTGAACAAAGTACTGCTGGTGAAGGGACTGACTGCAAACTTGATCAGCATCAGTCAGTTGTGTGATGAAGGATTCAATGTAAACTTCACAAAGTCAGAATGCTTGGTGACAAATGAGAAGAATGAAGTTCTAATGAAGGGCAGCAGATCAAAGGACAACTGCTACCTATGGACACCTCAAGAAACCAGTTACTCCTCCACATGTCCATCCTCCAAAGAAGATGAAGTCAAAATATGGCATCAAAGATTTGGACATCTGCACTTAAGAGGCATGAAGAATATCATTGACAAAGGTGCTGTTAGAGGCATTCCCAATCTGAAAATAGAAGAAGGCAGAATCTGTGGTGAATGTCAGATTGGAAAGCAAGTCAAGATGTCCCACCAGAAGCTTCAACATCAGACCACTTCCAGGGTGCTGGAACTACTTCACATGGACTTGATGGGGCCTATGCAAGTTGAAAGCCTTGGAGGAAAGAGGTATGCCTATGTTGTTGTGGATGATTTCTCCAGATTTACCTGGGTCAACTTTATCAGAGAGAAATCAGACACCTTTGAAGTATTCAAAGAGTTGAGTCTAAGACTTCAAAGAGAAAAAGACTGTGTCATCAAGAGAATTAGGAGTTACCATGGCAGAGAGTTTGAAAACAGCAAGTTTACTGAATTCTGCACATATGAAGGCATCACTCATGAGTTCTCTGCAGCCATCACACCACAACAAAATGGCATAGTTGAAAGGAAAAACAGGACTTTGCAAGAAGCTGCTAGGGTCATGCTTCATGCCAAAGAACTTCCCTATAATTTCTGGGCTGAAGCCATGAACACAGCATGCTATATCCACAACAGAGTCACACTTAGAATAGGGACTCCAACCACACTGTATGAAATCTGGAAAGGGAGGAAGCCAACTGTCAAGCACTTCCACATCTTTGGAAGTCCATGTTACATTTTGGCAGATAGAGAGCAAAGGAGAAAGATGGATCCCAAGAGTGATGCAGGAATATTCTTGGGATACTCTACAAACAGCAGAGCATATAGAGTATTCAATTCCAGAACCAGAACTGTGATGGAATCCATCAATGTGGTTGTTGATGATCTAACTCCAGCAAGAAAGAAGGATGTCGAAGACGATGTCAGAACATCGGGAGACAATGTAGCAGATACAGCTAAAAGTGCAGAAAATGCAGAAAATGCAGAAAACTCTGATTCTGCTACAGATGAACCAAACATCAATCAACCTGACAAGAGTCCTTCCATTAGAATCCAGAAGATGCACCCCAAGGAGCTGATTATAGGAGATCCAAACAGAGGAGTCACTACAAGATCAAGGGAGTCTGAGATTGTCTCCAATTCATGTTTTGTCTCCAAAACTGAGCCAAAGAATGTGAAAGAGGCACTGACTGATGAGTTCTGGATCAATGCTATGCAAGAAGAATTGGAGCAATTCAAAAGGAATGAAGTCTGGGAGCTAGTTCCTAGACCCAAGGGAACTAATGTGATTGGCACCAAGTGGATCTTCAAGAACAAAACCAATGAAGAAGGTGTTATAACCAGAAACAAGGCCAGACTTGTTGCTCAAGGCTACACTCAGATTGAAGGTGTAGACTTTGATGAAACTTTCGCCCCTGTTGCTAGACTTGAGTCCATCAGACTATTACTTGGTGTAGCTTGCATCCTCAAATTCAAGCTGTATCAGATGGATGTGAAGAGCGCGTTTCTGAATGGATACCTGAATGAAGAAGTCTATGTGGAGCAGCCAAAGGGATTTGCAGATCCAACTCATCCAGATCATGTATACAAGCTCAAGAAGGCTCTCTATGGATTGAAGCAAGCTCCAAGAGCTTGGTATGAAAGGCTAACAGAGTTCCTTACTCAGCAAGGGTATAGGAAGGGAGGAATTGACAAGACTCTCTTTGTCAAACAAGATGCTGAAAACTTGATGATAGCACAGATATATGTTGATGACATTATGTTTGGAGGGATGTCGAATGAGATGCTTCGACATTTTGTCCAACAGATGCAATCTGAATTTGAGATGAGTCTTGTTGGAGAGCTGACTTATTTTCTGGGACTCCAAGTGAAGCAGATGGAAGACTCCATATTCCTCTCACAAAGCAAGTATGCAAAGAACATTGTCAAGAAGTTTGGGATGGAAAATGCCAGCCATAAAAGAACACCTGCACCTACTCACTTGAAGCTGTCAAAGGATGAAGCTGGCACCAGTGTTGATCAAAGTCTGTACAGAAGCATGATTGGGAGCTTACTATATTTAACAGCAAGCAGACCTGACATCACCTTTGCAGTAGGTGTTTGTGCAAGATATCAAGCCAATCCCAAGATAAGTCACTTGAATCAAGTAAAGAGAATTCTGAAATATGTAAATGGCACCAGTGACTATGGGATTATGTACTGTCATTGTTCAGATTCAATGCCGGTTGGATATTGTGATGCTGATTGGGCTGGAAGTGCAGATGACAGAAAAAGCACTTCTGGTGGATGTTTCTATTTGGGAAACAATCTTATTTCATGGTTCAGCAAGAAGCAGAACTGTGTGTCCCTATCTACTGCAGAAGCAGAGTATATTGCAGCAGGAAGCAGCTGTTCACAACTGGTTTGGATGAAGCAGATGCTGAAGGAGTACAATGTCGAACAAGATGTCATGACATTGTACTGTGACAACATGAGTGCTATTAATATTTCTAAAAATCCTGTTCAACACAGCAGAACCAAGCACATTGACATTAGACATCACTATATTAGAGATCTTGTTGATGATAAAGTTATCACACTGGAGCATGTTGCCACTGAGGAACAAGTAGCAGATATTTTCACAAAGGCATTGGATGCAAATCAGTTTGAAAGACTAAGGGGCAAGCTGGGCATTTGTCTGCTAGAGGAGTTATAGCAGCTACTTCTATCTGAACGTGCTCAAACGTCTCACTCAACATTAATAGCACGTTCACTACTGAGCCAAAACAAATTCAAACTCCGTCCCCCTACCTTCCTCATTCAAACTTACATTTTCGTGGCAATCTCGTTTTCATTCCCCAACACTTCTCAGATATTCACGAAACCACTCCAAAAGCTCTGCTTCTCCATGGCTACCTCACCAAAAGAAACCTCATCCCCTGTTTCACCCTCTGTACCATCATCTCCATCATCCTCCAAAACTCCATCAAACCAGGAACAACCTGAATCCAATATCCAACCCATACAAATGATTCCTGGTCAAGCCCCTATTCCTGAGAAACTGGTCCCCAAAAGACAACAGGGAGTGAAGATTTCTGAAAACCCTAGCCTTGCAACAAGTCCTAGGGAAGTAGACACGGAGATGGATAAGAAGATCCGCAGTATTGTGAGTAGCATTCTGAAAAATGCTTCTGTCCCTGATGCTGATAAAGATGTTCCAACATCTTCCACCCCAAATGCTGAAGTCCTCTCTTCATCTAGTAAAGAGGAATCAACAGAGGAAGAGGATCAAGCCACAAAGGAGACCCCTGCACCAAGGGCACCAGAACCTGCTCCAGGTGACCTCATTGACCTAGAAGAAGTAGAATCTGATGAGGAACCCATTGCCAACAAGTTGGCACCTGGCATTGCAGAAAGATTACAAAGCAGAAAGGGAAAAACCCCCATTACTAGGTCTGGACGAATCAAAACTATGGCACAGAAGAAGAGCACTCCAATCACTCCTACCACATCCAGATGGAGCAAAGTTGCAATCCCTTCCAAGAAGAGGAAAGAAATTTCCTCATCTGATTCTGATGATGATGTCGAACTAGATGTTCCCGACATCAAGAGGGCCAAGAAATCAGGGAAAAAGGTGCCTGGAAATGTCCCTGATGCACCATTGGACAACATTTCATTCCACTCCATTGGCAATGTTGAAAGGTGGAAATTTGTATATCAACGCAGACTTGCCTTAGAAAGAGAACTGGGAAGAGATGCCTTGGATTGCAAGGAGATCATGGACCTCATCGAGGCTGCTGGACTGCTGAAAACTATCACCAAGTTGGGAAATTGCTATGAAAGTCTAGTCAGGGAATTCATTGTCAACATTCCCTCTGATATAACAAACAGAAAGAGTGATGAGTATCAGAAAGTGTTTGTCAGAGGAAAATGTGTTAGATTCTCCCCTGCTGTAATCAACAAATACCTGGGCAGACCAACTGAAGGAGTGGTGGATATTGCTGTTTCTGAGCATCAAATTGCCAAGGAAATCACTGCCAAACAAGTCCAGCATTGGCCAAAGAAAGGGAAGCTTTCTGCAGGGAAGCTAAGTGTGAAGTATGCAATCCTGCATAGGATTGGCACTGCAAACTGGGTACCCACCAATCATACTTCCACTGTTGCCACAGGTTTGGGTAAATTTCTGTATGCTGTTGGAACCAAGTCCAAATTTAATTTTGGAAACTATATTTTTGATCAAACTGTTAAGCATTCAGAATCTTTTGCTGTCAAATTACCCATTGCCTTCCCAACTGTATTGTGTGGCATTATGTTGAGTCAACATCCCAATATTTTAAACAACATTGACTCTGTGAAGAAGAGAGAATCTGCTCTGTCCCTACATTACAAACTGTTTGAGGGGACACATGTCCCAGACATTGTCTCGACATCAGGGAAAGCTGCTGCTTCAGGTGCTGTGTCCAAGGATGCTTTGATTGCTGAACCCAAGGACACATGCAAGGTGCTGGAAGCAACCATCAAAGCCACCACAGAGAAGAAAATGGAGCTGGAACGCCTGATCAAAAGACTCTCAGACAGTGGCATTGATGATGGAGAAGCAGCTGAGGAAGAAGAAGAAGCAGCTGAGGAAGAAGAAGATGCAGCAGAGGATACAGAGTCAGATGATGATGATTCTGATGCCACCCCATGACCATCAGACCTTTATTTTTGCTTTTACTTTTACTAGTTATTGGTCTGTAATATGTGCACATTAATTTCATGCATTCTACTTTTGCCAAATTCTGTCTAAAAAGGGGGAGTAGTAGGATATTATATTATGCATGATTTATGATTTTGAGGGGGAGTAGTATTGTAGTAGGATATTATATTATGCATGATTTATGATTTTGAGGGGGAGTAGTATTTATACTACTGCTGCTGATGATGATTGATGTAAGCTACTAAAACTAGTAGCTGATAGAAGATGCCGCAGTGAACTGCTTCACAACAGTAGGAGCATGGAGACAGGGGGAGCAGAAAGCTGATGTCACGTGAGATGTCTTGACATCCTGGAAACGACTTGCAACTTGCAGAATTTTGCTGTCGCCACTACAGATACCGCTGTGCTTGATTACTCTGATAATGAAAGTTGCTGATCCCACTTGCATAACTGCTCGTACCTGCTCAGGAAGTGTCTAAGTATGTTTTAGACAAAATTTGCCAAAGGGGGAGATTGTTAGTGCTTAGCTTTACTGAGTTTTAAAAGATTGGCTAAAATTTTGTTAAAACATAAGCACTTAGACAATGAAGGAAAGCTGGAGTTGCTGCACATGATGTCTAACATTATGTCAAGGAATCAGATCGGGCTGCACAATGCACAAGGCAAGATAAAATGTCAAATGAAGAATTGAAGCTGCAGGATCCACGATGTCGGATACAATGTCCAGGACATCCTGCCCGAAAATACTGGACACATAAATCTGTTATACCTTTAACAGCTTAATGTGCAGTCAGCAACAGATTAGGCGATCTATCTTTAGGAACGAATTAAAAGATAATTAAAGTTCGAATTACAAACTTGAATAGTTCGTTCAGGGATTAAAGATTAAAGATAAAAACTAAAAGATCAAACGTTATCTTTTAGATCTTTAAGTGCAGATTTTTCAGGAGAATGATAGATCTTATCCAGCGCAAGTTGTTGCAGCCCAGATACGCACACTGCTATATAAACATGAAGGCTGCACGAGTTTTCTACCAAGTCCGAGATTGAAGAGTTATTTTGTGAGTTTTGGGACTTGAGTGTTTTGTGAGCCACCTTGATGTTACCCTAACATCAAGTGTTGGACCTGAGTGTGTAGAGTTGATCTCTATTGTTCAGAGAGCAATCTCTGGTGTGTCTTTGATTTGTTTGTAAACACGGGTGAGTGATTGAGAGGGAGTGAGAGGGGTTCTCATATCTAAGAGTGGCTCTTAGGTAGAAGTTGCACGGGTAGTGGTTAGGTGAGAAGGTTGTATATAGTGGCTGTTAGATCTTCGAACTAATACTATTTTAGTGGATTTCCTCCCTGGCTTGGTAGCCCCCAGATGTAGGTGACGTTGCACCGAACTGGGTTAACAATTCTCTTGTGTTATTTACTTGTTTAATCTGTTCATACGGTCATATACAATCTGCATGTTCTGAAGCGCGATGTCGTGACATCCTGTACGACATCTGTCCCCAGTATCAGAATTTCAGTTAGTTTCAATGCATCTATTCAAAACCTTTTCCAGACTATTCAAACAAACATCAAAAGAGGATCCATATACAGTGAAATCATCCATGAACACCTCTATGTAATTTTCTAAAAAATCACTGAAAATACTGATCATGCACCGCTAGAAGGTACCAGGGGCATTGCACAGGTCGAAAGGCATCCTCCTATAGGCAAAAGTGCCGAAGGGGCAGGTGAATATGGTCTTTTCCTGATCCTCAAGAGCAATAGTGATTTGCATATAACCAGAAAACCCATCAAGGAAATAGTAGTGAGATTTACCTGCCAGGCATTCAAGCATCTGGTCAATGAATGACAGTGGAAAATGGTCCTTTTTGGTAACCTAGTTCAACCTCCTATAGTCGATGCAGACTCTCCAACTGTTCTACACCCGAGTAGGAATCAGCTCTTCCTTCTCATTTTTTATCACGGTGAGGCCGGTTTTCTTTGGAACTACTTGGACGGGACTCACCCATTGGCTGTCGAAGATAGGATAAATGATTCCAGCTTGCAAAATCTTGGTTACCTCCTTCCTCACTGCATCAAGAATCACCGGGTTGAGTCTTCTTTGTGGTTGTCTTACTGGTTTAGCCCCATCCTCTAAATTTATCTGATGCATACATGTGGATGGGCTAATACCAGGAATGTCCGCCAGGGTCCAACCTATAGCCTTCTTATGCTTCTTGAGAACAGATAACAGCTTCTCCTCTTGCTCATCAGCAAGGGAGGCAGATATAATTACTGGAAAACTTTTGCTATCATCCAAGTAAGCATATTTTAAATTTGATGGCAGAGACTTCAATTCTGGTGTGGGCGGTTGGATAGTGGTAGAAAGAGATGGTTTCTCAGCCTGTACCTCATAAAGAAAGTCAGAGGTATATGTACTTCCTAAAACATGGTTAGTTCTATCTGACTCTAGAAAATCAATCTCAAGAGGTAAAACATCACCAGACATGTAATCAATATCAAATTCAGATTCACTCTCAGCATCAAATTCAGACATATGATCAAGTACAAATTCAAATTCAATGCATCAAGAGTGACAGGCATGCACATTAGAAGGAAGATCAGTCATGTATTCATCAACAATATGGTCAATTATTTCATCACGAAATACAGAAAGATATTCAGATGGGTGTTTCATAGCATCAAGAATATTAAAATGAACAATTATATCACCAAACTCCATAGATAGTGTGCCTGCATATACATCTATCTTAGTTCTAGTAGTTTTCATAAAAGGTCTGCCTAGAATGATGGGAACTGATCCTTGAGAAAATCCCTCCTCCATATTCAAAATATAAAAATCAACAGGGAAAATCAGTTCAGCAACTCTAACTAAGACATCTTCTATGAAACCAGCAGGATAGGCAACACTTCTATTAGCTAAATGAATCACTACATCAATTGACTGCAAAGGACCAAGAGATAGAGAATTAAAAATAGATAGAGGCATAACACTAACAAAAGCTCCTAAATCTAGCATGGCATTGTCAAACTTACTGTTCCCTATAATACAAGGTATGCAAAATGTACCTGGATCCTTACATTTTTCAGGGATTTGGGGAACAGATTTACCAATCAATGCGGAGACATTTCTACCCATGCTAATTCTTTCACTTCCTTTAAGCTTCCGCTTATGAGTGCACAACTCTTTCAAGATTTTAGCATATCTTGGAATTTGCTTTGTTGCATCCAGTAGAGGTATGTTTACCTCTACTTTTCTAAATGTTTCCAAGATCTCCTTCTTTGCCTCTTCCATTTTTTTGTTGGAAATTGCTCTTGGAGGGAATGAAAGAGGGATATGTTGCTTCTGTAAGTTAGAATTACAAGTGGAAGATTCACCTGCATAGAAATTGTTAGGCAACTTACTGGAGTAGAGTGAAGTTGGGCAGGTTCATTTGCAGATGAGGAAGATGTTGCTGGTTGAGGTCCTTGACACTGCTTTCCCGACCTCAATGTAATGGCACTCACATTTTTGGGATTATGGACAGATTGAGAAGGTAATCTGTCAGAATTTTGGGACTGTTGTTGATTTAACTGTGTAGCCAATTGTCCCATCTGATTAGTTAAGATCTAAATGAAGGCTCTGGTCTCTTGTTGAAACTACATGTTTTGCATAGTCATTTGCCTCACAAGTTCATCAAGGGAAGGTTGCAGAGGGGAATCAACTGTTTGTTGTTTCTGGGGTTGCTGCTGCTGTTGTTGTGGTTGTTGTTGCTAGATTGGTGGAGGGACGTATGGTCTGCTTAGGCCAACAGAATTTTGAAAATAAGGCTGTTGTTGTTGCTGCTGCTGTTGTGAAGGACTCGACCATCTATGGTTGGGATGATTCCTCCACTCGGGATTGTACCTGTTGCTGGAGAGGTCATAATTGTTCTGTTGTGGCTGATTTTGCTGCTGGGGTTGAGGAGGTCTATTGTAGATGTTTGCAGCATAAGCTTCAGGCTGCTCAATTGCTCCAGGTTGCTGCATAGAAGGGCAAAGGTCTGTGTGGTGGTCGGTAGAGGAGCATAAACCACAGAGTATTGCGACAGGTACAGATTTTTGATTCATGGCCAGTTGGGTTACCAAGTTAACCAAGGCATCTAGTTTACCTTCAAGCTTCTTAGTTTCAGATGATGCAGATGAGTTTGTGGCTACCTCATGCACCCCTCTAATGACTATAGCATCATTTCTGGCGCTAAACTGTTGGGAGTTGAAAGCCATCTTCTCAATTAAATTCCTGGCTTCAGTAGAGGTCATGTCTCCAAGGGCTCCACCATTGGCAACATCTATCATACTTCTCTCCATGTTACTGAGTCCTTCATAAAAATATTGGAGAATAAGCTGCTTCAAAATCTGGTGGTAAGGGCAACTGGCGCATAGTTTTTTAAATCTCTCCCAGTATTCATATAGGCTCTCTCCACTGAGTTTCCTAATGCCTGAAATATTCTTTCTGATGGTCATGGTCCTGGAAACAGGGAAATTTTTTTCTAAAAATACTCTCTTGAGGTCATCCCAGCTGTGATGGACCTTGGAGCAAGGTAATATAGCCAGTCCTTTGCCACTCCCTCTAAAGAATGAGGAAAGGCCTTCAGAAATATGTGATCCTCCTGAACATCTGGGGGTTTCATGGTGGAGCAGACAATATGGAATTCTTTCAAATGTTTGTGCGGGTCTTCACCTGGAAGGCCATGAAACTTTGGAAGCAAATGGATCAGTCCAGTTTTAAGAACATATGGGACATCCTCATCAGGGTATTGAATGCACAAACTTTCGTAGGTGAAATCAGGTGCAGCCATTTCCCTTAGAGTCCTCTCACGGGGTGGAGGTTGTGCCATGTTCTCAGAATGTTCAAAATTATAATGCTCAAAATCAGGATGTTCAAAATCACCAATAACAGAATGCACAGACTCACCAGTAACAGAATGCTCAGGATGCTCAAAAGGTATAAAATGATGCCTAACTAATCTATGAAATGTTCTATCTATTTCAGGATCAAAGGGTTGTAAGTAAGATGGATTACCTCTAGTCATACACTACATTCAGCATGCACAACTAGTTGCCTTCTTATGCAAGTAACAGCGTAGGTTTGAACTACAGCTACCATCAAATGATATCCAAATGACTTGAAATTTTTTGAGCAACACCCTAAAATCATGAAAAGATAGCACAAAAATTTTCAGACAAAAATTCAAAGTCTAACTATGGAAACTACCTAAGGAAAGTTTAGAAAAATAAAACAATAAAATTTAAAAAATAAAAAATACTAGTAAACAGGTGAGTTTGGCTAGTTAGAGACCTCAGCCAGCCTACGGCAGGCTGCCATAATATGGGAAATTTTTTACTACCCCAAATAGATATATAGTAATAGTCATTCTGATACCCGGAGCAAAAGTTATGGCCGTTTGAAGTTTTGCTAAACACAAGTTCTCAAATTTTTTTGAATCTCTCAAATCTGGCCACACCAAGTGTTCTTGGTATTTTTCACACAAAATATGAGTCAAAAGAACCTATCACACCAAAATTCAGCCAAAAATAACAACCCTAACTATCAAAACAAAAATCGCCAATTAAATTGTCAACAGCAGTCGCTAATTCAGTCACTAATGCAATGCTGTGTGAATAGTAACACAGAATCAGTCTCTAATTCCGTCACTAAGCATCAATCACAACAAAACATAAAAACTAAAACAGGGGAAGCGCTGAATAGAAAAACTAAACAAAACACTATACTTAACAAAATAACAAGACTCTAACACAACACTAACACAACACGAAAGAATTAAACGTAAAACAACTAAACATAAAACACGAATCACTAGCTATTATGAACCTTTGGACACTGCTCCTCGGAAACGGCGCCAAATTTGATCAAGGTCATACCCGAATCAAATAAACATTAGAATGCAGTAACTAGGAAGTGATTCTAGGTCATTTCCCAAGGAGCAATGACTAACCAAATGTTCATAATATGCTTTGTAATAACTGTAACAATTGGGGGGGGGGGGTTGTTTGTTTTGTGAATTAAAGAACAAGCAAACTGGAATACGAAATTAATAGAATTAAAAACGTGTTGTTTCCTCTGATTCAGAAGCCATTCTCTTGTCCTAGGTTATGAAGAATGCGTCTATAACAGTTAACCACTTAATCCAACCCTATTTTAATTTACTAAGCGAAAATCAATTTAGGGTTGTCAATATGTGATTAAGCAACACATACACCAATATACCCTTCGTTTATTAAGCACGAACATAAGTTAAGCACAGAGGCAATTAAT
Organism: Glycine soja; assembly: GCF_004193775.1. Lineage (NCBI taxonomy): Eukaryota > Viridiplantae > Streptophyta > Magnoliopsida > Fabales > Fabaceae > Glycine > Glycine soja. The sequence goes on from NC_041004.1 coordinate 23,651,401, forward strand.
CGAACACGAAGCGTGCATAGATTAACAGTAACGAATATGGGTTAATTGGTGAAGGGAAAACTGTCAGGAAGCTACATTATAAACATAACCTCGAAGAGAGTTTAGCTTCATCCTCAGAAGGAAACAACATCAGAAATTTAGCCTTCCATAATTTCAACAAAAGCAAAAAATGTAAATGAAACTAAAAGCATAAAACGTAAATGAAAGCAGAAGAAGGAACAGAAAAAACGAAATTGCAATTGAAAGAAGAAAAATGCAAAAATGCCTTAACATGAACAGTAATCCAAAGCTAAAAATGTAAAACCTTAAAACCCTATGCTCTGAATAATGGAATCCCCCTTACACGAATCCCAAGGCTGCTAATTATAAGGGTCACTCAAAGTCACTGGGCCCTATTACATTATTCTGGCCCAAAACGAAATAAACACTAAACAACATAAAATAAAATTGCAATCTCCTAATTAGAAATTAACTAAGGTAAATGTTGCTTTATTTGCCCTCTTTAAGTCCACGACCAAAATCTGGATTAAGCTCAATGCTTCATTAATTCCTGAAATTAGATTAAAAACATCAAATTAGCTGAATGAGTCCTAATAATAAAACTGCCTAATTAATTTGACAATTAAGACTAATCAGTAATTAAAATGGTGCAAAAAGGTTTAAGAAATAGGAGAAAATAATGGCACATCAGCGCGGCAAGGCACGCTTAGTGATTGATCAAGTGGCCTCAGAATAATTAAGAAGGGGGGTTGAATTAATTATTCCTAAACCTTTACTAATTAAAAATTTACTCTTCTAAGGCTTTTACTATGTTGTTAAGTGAATAAAGAGTAGAAAAGAAACTTAACCAAAAGTAAAAGAGAGAATTAAAATGCAGAGCGGAAATTAAAAGAGTAGGGAAGAAGGAGACAAACACACAAGAGTTTTTATACTGGTTCGGCAATAACCCGTGCCTACATCCAGTCCCCGAACGACCTGCGGTCCTTGAGATTTCTTTTCAACCTTGTAAAATTCCTTTACAAGAAAAGATCCACAAGGGATGTACCCTCCGTTGTTCTCTTTGAACAACCTAGTGGATGTACCCTCCACTAGAACTGATCGACAAGAGATGTACCCTCTCTTGTTCTCAGTCAAACCCAAGTAGATGTACCCTCTACTTGTACCACAAAGGATGTACCATCCAATGTGCTAAGTCAAAGTTCTCAGGCGGTTAAACCTTTGAATCTTTGTGAATGGGGATACAAAAGATTTCTCAGGCGGTTAGTCCTTTGAAATCTTTTGTATATGGGAAAGGGAAGAATCAAAATAATTCTCAGACTGTGTTGTTTTGAATTCTTTGACAAAGGAGAAGGGAGACACAAAAGAATTCAGGCGGTTAGTCCTTTGTTCTTTTGGAAAAGGGAGAAGAGAGACACAAAAAGAATTTAGGCGGTTAGTCCTTGGCGAATTCTTTTTGGCAAAGGGAGAAGAGAATGAAAAGGATGAATAACACAAGTTTTCAAGGTTTAGAAAACCAAAAAACTTTGGAAAGCTTTTGGCAAAAGGAAGAAGAAGAAGAAGTCCAAAGAGACTCAGAAATCAATGTGGAAAAATTGCTTGTGTAAAGAATGAATTGGAAAAGATAGATAGATGTGTAGATAGATTATTGAAATGTAAAACAAAGCATTGCTTTTATAGACTCTTCATGTCTGGTCAAGAGAACCATTAGAAGCGTTATGACTTTTAGAAAAACTTAAAAACCAATTTGAAAAAGTCAAAAACTATTTGAAGAGTTACATCTTTTGATTTGTTCAGAAACTATCACTGGTAATCGATTACCAAATCAGTGTAATCGATTACACAAAGCTTTTTTGTGAAAGAATGTGACTCTTCACATTTGAATTTGAATTTCAATGTTCAAGCACACTGGTAATCGATTACCAAAACATTGTAATCGATTACAACATTTTGAAATCAATTGGAACGTTGAAAATTCAGTTGAAAGCTTTTTGAAAACCATTTTGCTCTTGGTAATCGATTACAACAATTTGGTAATTGATTACCAGAGAGTAAAATCTCTTTGGTAAAAAGGTTTTGAGAAAAATTCATGTGCTACTCAATTTTTGGAAAAACTTTTTAATACTTATCTTGATTAAGTCTTCTCTTGATTCTTGAATCTTGAGTCTTGAATCTTGATCTTGATTCTTGAAACTTGTTTCTTGAGATCATATCATGAAGTGTTCTTGACCTTTGAGCTTTTTGTCATCACCTTTGTTATCATCAATACTTCTTTGAATCAATCTTGATTCATCATGAAGCTTGCTTCTACAATCTCCCCCTTTTTTATGATGACAACTTCTGAAATCAAGAAACACACATACACACTTTTTCCTAGTCGATCACTCACATAAATTTCCATTCTCCCCCTTTGTTTTTGAATTTATGCTTCTCTTAAAATTAAGTTGATTACTCATGTGAGTTCTTGATTTAATCCCTATTTCTCTCCCCCTTTGGCATCAACAAAAAGCCAAAGTGCGTAACAAGTTTGAGGCATACAAATACAACTAAGCATCCACACAACATTCATGGAAAAATATAAACCAAATCATGAAGCAAGATCCATGAAGCAAGAACCATGAATATTTCAAATATATAAAGACCACATAGTCAAATAACATAATTAATATTTGTTCAAACATACCATGCAAATAAAGAAATAGTAAATTGTTCAAATATCTTAATAATATAGCCAAATACAAGGCTGGAAATCAAAGTAGTAGTAATATAAAATAATAGAAAACTAAGATGATGGTGGCGGCAGTGGTGGTAGATCAAAGCTTGAACGAATGTAAGACACATCTTCTTCAACCTTGGTGATTCTTGACTCCATCTCATTGAAGCACATGCCCACTTGTAATTCCAAAGTGTCAAACCTTTCACCAACAAAGGTTTGAAGACCATCAAACCTATCCAAAATCTTTGAAAGAAGAGATGAATCTTCTCCATCATGTCCTTCTTCACCAACATGTCGAGCATCCTTTTTAACCCAAGAGCCATCATGCTCTTTTTGATAACCAAAGGATGCTATGACTGAAGCACCTATAAGGAAGGATCTCTTGATTGGAACATAGGGTTCAGAATCAAGAGGGATGTTAAAGTGTTGAAGGAAAAGGGTTACTAGATGAGGATAAGGCAATGAAGCATTCAATCGCAATTCCATATGCATGCGATATCTAACAAGATATACCTAATCAATTCGTAGACCTTTATGAAAGGCCCGCATAACAATGAGATCTTCTTCAGAAACCTGTGCAAGGTTTGAAGATCTCGGAAGCAAGATGCGAACAATTAGATAATGAAGGATGTGGCTTTCAAAAGCCAATGAACTGGCAAGAAGCCTTCCGGTCATATCTGCTTGGTTGGTGCAAACCAACCGACAGGCATCATAAACAGAAAAATCAAACTTCCAATCGTCAATCAGTGCACCTTCAAATGGTACACCTTCACTTGGCAATTGGGTTAAATCATAGAAAAGGGATTGGTCAATGACCATCTTAATCCCATAAACTTCAGACATAAGGGTGCCTTCTTGGATTTCTAAGTTTGAATAGAAGGCTTTGACTAAATCAGAATAAACAGGCAATTTTAAAGACATGAATGGAATAAGATTGGAGTTTTCAAATGCTTGAAAGCATTCAAAACTCTCATTTGAAAATAAATCCATATCAATGAATTTAGGGTCAATAATGGAACGGGACGAAAAGAGGTTTGTGTACCGTATTCGCTGTTCCTCAGATGAAAACAATGATCCAGAGGGAATGGAGGAAGGAATTGGCGTTTCCTATGACCCTGAATGTCGTTGACTCTGACTCAAAGTGCCCTTTCACTTCTTCGATGGTTCCGCCATTTGAAGAGATTTTTTGAAATTTCAATCGGTTAAAATGAAAGAGAATGAAAAAAGATGAAGTTTGGGCTTTGTGGGGAGTGATTTGGACAAGAAATGAGTGAGATATGGATGGACAAAGATTTGGGGGCGAGGGTTTTCGAGAGAGAGAAGAGTTGCAGGTTTCAGAATTTGAAATTTGAATATATAGATGCAGGGACGCGTTGTAATTGATTACACAAATATGGTAATCGATTACCAGAGAGCAACATAGCCAGAAATAACTGCTTGTAATCGATTACACTATTATGGTAATCGATTACCAGAGGTTATTTTAGCCAGAAAACCAAAAGCTAATAGACTTTTTAGGAGAGAAGAAATTTTGAGTGATTATCAAAATACATTTTAAGGAAAATATATTAAAAAAAATACTTTATGAGTAATTCTCAATCATGTAATTTACATATCATATCATGCAAACCATTAAAACATGTAGATAATCAATTATATCAAAGCAATCAATCATAAGTATTGAAGAATATTAATTATAGATATTATTAAAATATTTTAATGAAAGTTTCATGCAAAGAAGATAAACTCAATCAAGAACACGTATTCATAATTTCAAACAATCAAAACAAACAAATGAAAAATTGTTAGTCATCATAATCAAATTGATTGAAGAAAAATTTCAACTTAAGAGAAATTTTAATAAGAGAATGGTTTTGATATTACCTTTTTCATGATTAAGGTGTGTAGATCTTCAAAGATGAGGATCATACTTTTTCTCCTTGTTTTTCATTCTTGAGAGATGTTCTCATCACTTTCATAATCCTTGGTTAGAAGATTAATCTCCTTTTCTGAACCATCGGATGAATCATTGTCATCCCATGCAATGTAGGCTTTCTTAGTCCTTCTTTCATCATACCTTTCCTTTTCACTTTTCTCAGACCATTCTTCATTTGAAGGACAATTGGCCTTGATGTGACCAATTTGATTGCATTTGTAACACCTAAGGACTTGAGAATCTTCTTGTGATTTTCTACTATTGTTGAAATTCTGACTCCTGTCAATTCTTCTTTTCTTGATAAATTTCTAAAATTTCTTCACAAAGAATAAAAAATCTACTTCATCATCTGAATCTTCTTCTTGGTTTTCTTCTTGCATTGATGATGAGGCTTTAAAGGCTATACTTCTCTTCTTTTTGTCATTTTCTTCATTTTGATTAAGACGTTGGAGTTCCATCTCATGTTCCTGCAATTTTCCAAATAGAGTAGCAAGAGACATGGAAGATAGATCTTTACTTTCAGAAATAGCAATTACCTTGGGCTGCCATTCCCTACTTAAACATCTTAAAACTTTGTTAATTAAATCTTCATTAGGAAGGATTTTTCCTAAAGAGGCAAGATGGTTTACTATATGTGTAAATCTTTTTTGCATGCTTTGGATATTTTCATTAGGGTTCATCCTAAATAATTCATATTCATGGGTAAGGGTATTGACTCTAGACCTTTTTACATCAGTGGTTCCTTCATGTGTTAGTTGGAGAGTGTCCCACATCTCTTGGGCATTTTTAAAATTTGACACTCTAAAATACTCATCTATTCCTAGGGCTGAAATAATAATGTTTTTGGCTTTAAGATCATACTGTATTCTTCATCTATCTTCTTCTGTCCACTTATCTCTAGGTTTTTGTGTTGTAGTGCTTGTGCTTACATCTACTATAGCGGGTATGTATGGTCATATTTCTATTGCTTCCCAAATGTTTAGATCTATGGCTTCAATAAAAATCTGCATACAGGTTTTCCAATAATGGTAACCCTCACCATTGAAAATGGGTGGTCTATGTATGGAATTTCCTTCAGGAAACAAAGGATTTGAAGAGGCCATGAATCTTGAAGTGGTTAAACTTTCTACAAGATACCTGTTCTGATACCACTTGTTGGATCAAGTGGCCTCAGAATAATTAAGAAAGGGGGTTGAATTAATTATTCATAAACCTTTACTAATTAAAAATTTACTCTTCTAAGGCTTTTACTATGTTGTTAAATGAATAAAGAGTAGAAAATAAACTTAACCAAAAGTAAAAGCGGGAATTAAAATGCACAGCGGAAATTAAAAGAGTAGGGAAGAAGGAGACAAACACACAAGAGTTTTTATACTGGTTCGGCAACAACCCGTGCCTACATCCAGTCCCCGAGCGACCTGCGGTCCTTGAGATTTCTTTTCAACCTTGTAAAATTCCTTTACAAGAAAAGATCCACAAGGGATGTACCCTCCGTTGTTCTCTTTGAACAACCTAGTGGATGTACCCTCCACTAGAACTGATCGACAAGAGATGTACCTTCTCTTGTTCTCAGTCAAACCCAAGTATATGTACCCTCTACTTGTACCACAAAGGATGTACCATCCAATGTGTTAAGACAAAGTTCTCAGGCGGTTAAACCTTTGAATCTTTGTGAATGGGGATACAAAAGAATTCTCAGGCGGTTAGTCCTTTGAAATCTTTTGTATATGGGAAAGGGAAGAATCAAAATAATTCTCAGACTGTGTCGTTTTGAATTCTTTGACAAGGGAGAAGGAAGACACAAAAGAATTCAGGCGGTTAGTCCTTTGTTCTTTTGGAAAAGGGAGAAGAGAGACACAAAAAGAATTTAGGCGGTTAGTCCTTGGCGAATTCTTTTTGGCAAAGGGAGAAGAGAATGAAAAGGATGAATAGCACAAGTTTTCAAGGTTTAGAAAACCAAAAAACTTTGGAAAGCTTTTGGCACAAGGAAGAAGAAGAAGAAGTCCAAAGAGACTCAGAAATCAATGTGGAAAAATTGCTTGTGTAAAGAATGAATTGGAAAAGATAGATAGATGTGTAGATAGATTATTGAAATGCAAAACAAAGCATTGCTTTTATAGACTCTTCATGTCTGGTCAAGAGAACCATTAGAAGAGTTATGACTTTTAGAAAAACTTAAAAACCAATTTGAAAAAGTCAAAAACTATTTGAAGAGTTACATCTTTTGATTTGTTGAGAAACTATCACTGGTAATCGATTACCAAATCAGTGTAATCGATTACACAAAGTTTTTTTGTGAAAGAATGTGATTCTTCACATTTTGATGTGAACCTTACGGGGCCACTTCCATTGAACGAAGATAAGTCAGGGTAGACGCCACTTCCGATGAAGGAAGATAAGTCAGGGTAGACGCCACAAGGATTACCTTGATAAGTCTGAGATTGGTTCAACAAGGAACCCAGAGAGAAGCTCTCACCAAATTTTATCAAATGCCAAAAGTTTTTTTTTTATTCAAAACAAAAACCAATACTTATAGTGTATCTGAACAAAAAGATAAAAATAGACATGGGCCTTCTAAACAATTTGGGCCAAAATTACAATAAATAAAAATTGTAACTAAAAAACATATTTAACTTGGGCCTTCAAATTAATCTGGGCCTTCAGCAACAATTAATAGTCTTGATAGTGTCTCTGCCTCTGAGCCTTCATCCTTCTCCACTTGGGCCTTCATCCTTCTCTACTCAGGGGCTTTATCCTTCTCCACTTGGGCCTTTAGCCTGTATTTGTCCAGTTTCAGGATTCTCATCATTCCTTCCTTCTTGGAAAACATTTTCCCTCTAATGTCCAGGATCATCACCGGGTTCAAGTACCACTTCCTTCCTTTTCTTGTTGGCTTGCTTGGCATAGCTTTCATTCTTCTTTGCAATTTGCACCTTCACTTGGTCATACAATCTTTTCACATACTCAACTTTGGCATGTGCATCCTTACGTTGAGTCTCTTGGGGATTGCTTTTGTAAGTTATCCTGTTAGGCAATGAAGCTCCGGGAAGGAGATCAACTTGATGTTCTATGCCTCTTGAAGATGGCAGTTTGATCGAGGCCGTACCCGAATCAAATAAACATGAAAATGCAATAACTAGGAAGTGATCCTAGGTCGTTTCCCAACGAGCAATGATAAACCAAATGTTCATAATATACTTGCAGTAACAGTAACGATTGGGGGGGTTGTTTGTTTTGTGAAATAAAGAACAAGCGAACTAGAATACGAAATTAATAGTATTAAAAATGGGTTGTTTCCTCTGATTCAAAAGCCACTCTCTTGTTCTAGGTTATGGAGAATTTGTCCCTAACAGTTAACCACTTAATCCGACCCTATTTCAATTGACTAAGCGAAAACCAACTTAGGGCTGTCAATACATGATTAGGCAACATATACACCAATTAACCCTTCGTCCATTAAGCATGAACACAAGTTAGGCTCAGAGGCAATTAATCAAACACGAAGCGTGCACAGATTAATATTAACGAATGTGGGTTAATTGGTGAGGGGAAAACTGTCAGGAAGCTATATTATAAATAGAACCTCGAAGAGAGTTGAGCTTCGTCCTCAGAAGGAAACAACACCAGAAAACTTAGCCTTCCATAGAATCAATAAAAGCAGAAAATGTAAATGAAAATAAAAGTAGAAACGTAAATGAAGTAGAAACATAAATGAAGCAGAAATGTAAATGAAAGCAGAAGAAGAAACAAGAACGAAATTGTAAATAGAAGCAGAAAATAAAAAATTACATTACGTGAATAGTAGCATTTGAATAGAAAAACATAAACCCTATGCTCTGAATAATAGTCTAACAGAATAGCCTTGCACGAATCCCAAGGCTGCTATTTAAAAGAGTCATTCAAAGTCACTGGGCCCTATTACATTATTCTGGCCCAAAACGAAATAAACACTGAACTACATAAAATAAAATTGCAATCTCCTAATTAGAAATTAACTAAGGTAAGCGCTGCTTAATTTGCCCTCTTCAAGTCCACAACCAAAATCCGGATTAAGCCCAATGTTTCATTAATTCCTGAAATTAGATTAAAAACATCAAATTAGCTAAATGAGCCCAAATAATAAAACTGCCTAATTAATTTGACAATTAAGACTAATCAGTAATTAAAATGGTGCAAAAAGGGTTTAAGAAATAGAAGAAAATGATGGCATATCACAGTCCATGAGGAATCTCCTTAGGAAAGACATTTTTAAATTCTTGCAATAAGGGTTGAACACTAGGAGAAATAGAAATAGTAAACTCATTAGAATTATCAGTAGAAATTTTGCTGTCTTTGCAATACTGTAGATAAAGTGGTTCATGAGCAGGCAACACTTTCCTCACTTCACTCGCCTCTGCAAAATAATTAAATTTTCTCTCATGTGTATCACTCTCTCTTTTATGTTTATCACTCTTTCCCTCGGGTGTATCACTCTTCTTTTTCCTATTCCTGTGTGGTGCCTCACTATTTTCTTTCTCTTGTTCTCTCTTTTCTCTCATTTTGATTTGGTCATCACACACTTCTCTAGGGGATAGAGGTTTAAGAGTAAACAAGGAAGATTTGACTATTCGCCTGTAGAGCTCTTCTTTGTTACGGTTCAACAAACGTTGCATTTGTGTAGTCATCGCATCCAGTAATAATCGCTGAGATCCGTCTAGTTGATGATATACACCACCATTGTCACCTGCTCCTGCCATGATTAAGGAACAAAGAATTTTGCAGTAATTTAAAAAAAAAAAGATTCAGGACCTCACCACACTCTACTCACGTGTTTCTCTCTTTGATGGTAGTTCACTCGTGTTTGATGCTCTCAATATAGGCTTTTGTGTGATGTTTTCACTCTTGCCTTTTACCACTCACTCCCTCTTAAGTTCCTGGATGAATCAAATTAGACACACAAGGTATATAACAGGAAAGACAGTTTAATTGTCACAGACTGTGTAGTAGATTAAATTTGGATAACAAATCAGATTTGATTTTGATTAACAGATTAGACTTGATTTGGATTTAGATTTGATTTGGATAATAGATTAGACTTGATTTGGATAGCATATTGGATTTGATTTGGATAACAGATTAGACTTGATTTGATTTGGATAACAAATTTTGATTTGATTTGATTTGGATAACAGATCAGATTTGGATAACAAATTAGATTTAATTTGGATAACAGATATGATAACAAATAAGATAATAGATAGGATAACAGATAAGATAACAGATGTGACAAGTAAACTTCAAATGATCATAACTTTTGCTACGGTTGTCCGTTTGAGGCCCACTATATATCAAAACGCTCAGAATTTAGAGGAAAATCTAGATAAGGGATTTGATCCACAATTTTATTTCCCACAAAACACCTCTAAATGCCTCAATTTCGTGTTCAAAGATCAAACACCCACTTTTTTTTAAAATTTCTGCAACTTTTTTTTTTACACAAAGTGTGAAAGACACAAGAAACAAGAACAAGAACAAGAACAAGAACGCAAATAACAGAACAAGGACAAAAACACGAACCTAGACAAATTACAAAGAAAAAAAATAGGATAGGATAGGATAGAACCTATATCAAGAGCCGAAGCTCTGATACCAGATGATGTGATCTTGACTAGGAGCGAATCGTTTGATACAGGTTATAGAGTTTGGATGACGCCACTTCCGGTGAAGGAAGATAAGTCAGGGTAGACACCACAAAGATTACCTTGATAAGTCTGAGATTGGTTCAACAAGGAACCCAGAGAGAAGCTCTCACCAAATTTTATCAAATGCAAAAGTTTTTTTTATTCCAAACAAAAACCAATACTTATAGTGTATCTGAACAAAAAAATAAAAATAGACGTGGGCCTTCTAAATAGTTTGGGCCAAAATTACTATAAATAATAATTATAACTAAAATACATATTTAACTTGGGCCTTCAAATTGATCTGGGCCTTCAGCAACAATTAATAGTCTTGATAGTGTCTCTGCCTCTAGGCCTTCATCTTTCTCCACTCGGGGGTTTTATCCTTCTCCACTTAGGCCTTCGTCCTTCTCCACTTGGGCCTTTAGCCTATATTTGGCCAGTTTCAGGATTCTCATCACATTTGAATTTGAATTTCAACGTTCAAGCACACTGGTAATTGATTACCAAAACATTGTAATCAATTACAACATTTTGAAATCAATTGGAATGTTGTAAATTTAGTTGAAAGCTTTTTGAAAACCATTTTGCTACTGGTAATCGATTACAACAATCTGGTAATCGATTACCAGAGAGTAAAAACTCTTTGGTAAAAAGGTTTTGAGAAAAATCCATATGCTACTCAGTTTTTGAAAAAACTTTTTAATACTTATCTTGATTAAGTCTTCTCTTGATTCTTCAATCTTGAGTCTTGAATCTTGATCTTGATTCTTGAAACTTGAATCTTAAAACTTGATTCTTGAGATCATATCATGAAGTGTTCTTGACCTTTGAGCTTTTTGTCATCACCTTTGTTATCATCAAAACTTCTTTGAATCAATCATGATTCATCATGAAGCTTGTTTCTACACTTAGCGCAACTACTAAACTAGACAGCACAGGCTTGGTGAGCAGTCTCGCTAAGCCCAATTCTAAGAAATTTAAAAACAGAGGCATAATAGCGCTTAGCGTGACATGCATGCTTAGCGCCCAACAAAAACACAAAAATCCTAAGTGTCTAATACACAATACTCGCTTAGCGCATAGCTGCGCTTCGCGAGTTCAACGGATAACTGAACAGAAAAGATGAACGTGCTTAGAGAGACAGATGGGCTTATCGCGTTCATCTAGAAATCCAAAATCTTTAACAAAAACGATGAACTCGCTTAGCGCAGCAAGGCTCTTAGTGCGTTCATCGCGATTTTCAGAAAAATAAGGGCTTCTCACCCCTTCTCATAGGCCCCTATTGGGCCATCAAACCCTAATCAAAACATGCACATTGTGACTACAGTACAAACCTAAAGCTATTCTAACTAACAACTAACCTAACATTAAGCATAAATAGAAATTCTACCTAATAATCACTAAGTTCTCTATCCTAAGGTGGAAAATTTAGAACGAAAATGAAGTAAAGTAAAGAAACTTACTTGGATTGTGTAGATGAATGCAAAAAAGAGCAAAGGTGAAAGAATGCAGGGACATGAAGCAAGGTGAGGACAGATGCAGTGAAGGCTTAATGCAAAAGAGTGAAATCGTAACTGCCTAAGGCAGTACCTTATAATTTTTGGCAGTTTTGTATGGTGCGCTTAGCGCACAGCTACGCTTAGTGTGTCCATATGACATTTGAGTTATAAAAGCCCTGTGCTTAGCGCATCTGCTCGCTAAGCCCAATTCAAAATGTTAAAATTCCAGAGAAGCTTTTTGGCTTAGCACGCAAGGTCGCGCTTAGTGGGAACTACAGCTTTGATTGGTCCTGCAACTTGCGCTTAGCCGCCAAAGATTGTGCTTAGCGAATTAATGCTCATTAAATGCAGTAGTGCCCCGCGCTTAGCATGTTGTTCGCGCTTAGCGCAATTCTAATAATTGCAATTCCAGAGAAGGAATTGCGTTTAGCGAACGTTCGCGCTAAGCCCAATTCGAAAGAATTAAAATCCAGAGAGGTTTTTTGGGCTTAGCGCTAAGCACTCGCTTAGCGGGACCATCCAGCCAAGGGTTGCGCTTAGCGCTTGGAACACAGAAAATTTTCTAAGTTATTTTTCTATCCATCTCTTCACAAAACTTATAAACCCCATTTTTCAATACTAAGCATGCTGAAAACACACAATCACAAGCAATCTTACTGAACTTGAATCCAAGAAAAACAAAATTAAAAATGGCTGGGTTGCCTCCCAGTAAGTGCTTGTTTAACGTCATTAGCTTGACAAGTCAAATGCCTTCAAGGTGGCATGAAGGTCACATAGAACACATCCTCCTGGCAGTTTTTCCTTTTAGCTAGAAATTCCATGAACTTCATGTATTTTGGAAGTACATTCCAATTCATTGCAGGAGAGGTGTCGGTGATCAAGGTAGGAATGACACTCAAGGTTTTCTCTTGTTCTCCCTGCCTTTCTTCCTTGACAATCAGTTAACGAGGAAAGGTATTGACTTGGAGAATACTTTCTTGTTGATTTTCTACTAATGAGTACTTCTCCCATTGTTGCACTTTTTCCTCACCTTTCTCTTCATCTTTTTCTCTTGATTCATGCTCTTTTACAGGGCTTTCCTCTTGAGCTTCAACCTCTACCAAATCTTCTTCTCTTCTGGCCACAAATTGAGTCACTTCTTCTGCCAGCTTATCAACCTGAATTTCTGCACTTTTGAATGCTTGTTGAGTTGATTCAGTTGTTTCCTTGAATTGCATCAACAAATTATCCAAATTGGAACCTCTTTCTGCTTCATTTTGATGCCAGGGTTGCAACTCGGGTCCCCCTTGGTAATCTTCTATGGAGTAGCTCTTGCCAAATTGAAGTTCCTGATTTTTCATTGAAGTTTGATCGGCTTTAGAGCTAGCATGGTATGCCATGAATTCTTCAAACACACTTTCAAGACTAGGAGTTCTTTCTTCTTCATATTGATTGTAAGGACTTAACTCCCATCCCCACCCAAAGTTATTCATGGAGTAGAGATGACAATTGCCATTGTAATGCTCTCCTCCACAAAAATCACATTTTATCAGTGGTGGTTGGCTGACCCTTAAACTTGTGTTGTCAAGATGCTCATTCACCTCTTAAAAAGGTCTTCCATTTCTAAAATTTAGTCATGGAATAAGTTCTTATGGATTTCTACACTACAAGGATAGGTTCTCAAGAAAGAAAGAGTTAAACAAAATAAGTAAGAAAAATAAAAATACTAGTTAAAAGACAAAACTTATTGCTTTAAGATCTAATGAGTTCCCTCGGACTTAGTTGTGTTGTCTTGTACTGCAAGATTTTTTTCTTCTTCGCTCTGCGTTTTTCCTCCTACAATTGGCTTAAATCTCCAAATCCCATTAGGCTAAATCATTTGCAGAAGATTTACTATGCATACAAAGCACTAACAAGAGCAGCGATCACCAAGTCAAGAGTACCAATTAATCAAAAAAATAAAGAATAACAAATTAAATTAATCAAAGAATAAAGAATTAATGCCTACAAACTGAACTAGACTTTCCAGATGGAAAAAGTTCCCCGACAACGACACCAAAATACTTGATTGTTTGCCCCTAAGAATACTACTTATTTGTGTGGGTGCGAAATCTACCGGCAAGTGCACTAGATCGTAAAGTAAATAATTAAAACAGAATGAACCGAGTATCGAACACAAGGAACTGGTTCATTTAGCAAAGTTTTGTTAAGTAAGCAGGCATTTGGAAACAAAAATTAATGATTGTGAATTAAAGCAAAAGTATGTTCTATCCTAAATAAAAGCAGTAAACGAGAACAAGTGTGAAAATAGATATCTAAAGGTGTTGAGTCCTCCTACTGAGTAAGTTGATGCAATTAAAGATATTTTTCTAATTAAAGATGTTCCTGTGTTCTATGCTGAGGACAAAAATACCTAACATTGATTCCTCTAGAGTTTGGACTAACTTAAATCAAACTTTGTTTGCAGATCCCTCTTGTTGAACTTAGCCTAATTTAAACAGCATTATACTCACAGCATAATAAAGAAAACTAAAACCCTGCACACTACCCCTAGCAATGCAGTTATTCCGTCCCTGCTCTATCAAGTTCTAAGGAAACAGTACATTTCCCACCTAACAGCACACATAAATGGGTGATCAAGCCATAAGCATGCATATGATAAGCATAAATAGAAGTAGTGAACACATAAAGCAACCCATATTAGATATGAAAAAGAGTTTAGATCAACTACTCAGTAAGAATCCCCAACTGAGGGTTTTAGCCTTTCATGGCAAGGAAGCTCCTTTTACACTGAAGAAGAGGAATCAAGAGTGTCATACCCTAATTTCGTCTGGGGACCTTTGCTTGGTGGCATGCGACTTTCATTTGACCATTTTGAGTTACTTGGCACCCATCCTTAGGCAATTCGTGAAGTTCCGTGACATGCTGGAACTCAAAAGAAAGCATCGTTGCACAATTCGTGAGGTTCCGTAACATTCCATAAGTCAAAAAAGGGATGATTATGTAATCCGCAAGGTTCCATAACATTACGGAAAGAAAACAAGTATCGTTACGAAATTCGTAAGTTTCCGTAACTTTACGGAAAAAGAATCACCAAAAAAGGCAGGGGGTGTATTTAATAAAAATGGGGGTGCAAATAGCAACCAGGCCCACTTGGGCCCTCCAGAAGATTCCTCCAGAAGGCGGTTGCTTCTGGAGGAAGCCACCTTGCTTGCCTGGGCGAATTGGGTGGCCAGCATCTCCCCCATTTTCCTATAAATAGGGGGAGAAGTGAAGAGGAATTTCGTTCAGCCCTCCTGGTAATTCAAGAATCACTTGAAATTAGTGAAAAACATTGGTTCCGTAAAGAAAATTCGAGCCGAGACGCATCCGTAACGTTTCCGTGGGGATTTTCGCGAAGATTTTCAGCCGTTCTTCGACGTTCTTCGTTCGTTCTTCATCGTTCTTCAGTCTTCAACCAGTAAGTTCTCGAAACCGAACTTTTCAATTCATTCTATGTACCCTTAGTGGTCCTCATTTGTTTTCATTAGCTTTTATTTTCATTTCATTTACTTTTCGTACCCCCTTTTGACGTGCTTTAGTCATTTTCTTAAGTCATTTTCTCACCTAAATCAAAAATAAAATAAATTTCCACCGATCATTTGAGTTGTAATATCCGTTAATTTCGTTTAAAATGAAATTCGATCGTTCGGTCATGCCATAACCACGTTGGAAACCAAAAAGAGGTAAAATAATAATATAATAATAAAAAATATCTTTTAGTAAAATAAGCCAAAAAAAATCAATCGGACGTTTCTCTTTGGGATTTTCCTTTCTTAATCGAATCAACTAATAACCAAAGCGCAACTAAAGGCTAAAATCAATTCATAAACCAAACTTTTATCATCGCCTAAAAAAGGCCATTTTCAAAGGTCCAACGCCTTGAAATGGTCTTTTTCGCTTTTATTAGTTAAATGTAGATTTCTAAAGGCCTAAAATCAACATGTAATTTTATTACCTCTTTCAAAAAATAAAGAGATCATTAATGGTCCAATGCCTTAATGTCGTCTCCCTTTTCAAAAGAATCGAAAGTTTGTTTAATGGTCCAAACGCCTTAAAATGACCTTTCATTCAATAAAAACATATCTCGCAAAGAGGATAAAAACAAACTTAACCAAACGCTTTATTCACAAAGAACTACGTAGGTCTGATTTCCTTATCGCAATTAAGGAATACGTAGGAGCAAGGGAAACACCCTCATCGACCGCAAAAAGATAAAAAAAATATATAAAATAATAAAGACGTAAAAGGGAATCTAAAAATTGAAGTCATGTTTGCACATTTAATTAAAGGCTACCGTCTCTTGTGACGGACGCGTGGGGTGCTAATACCTTTCCCGTGCGTAAATACAACTCCCGAACGTTTCACTTAAAGTTCGTAGATCACGTCTTTTCCAGTTTTTCTGACGTTTTCCTCAAATAAACGTTGGTGGCGACTCCGCGCGTATTCCTTTCTTGGAACACGCACCCACGAGTCACGCGTCGCCCTCCCGCCGAAGGGTAGGTTGCAACAGTTGGCGACTCCACTGGGGACTATTCTTCGAGAGTTAGGCCATTTAATCTTGTGCGATGTTTTGTCATGACTTTCTCCTTTGTTGGTTTCCCTTTATTTGTCTTATGTTATTGTGTATATAACTCTTTGTTGCTTTTAGTGCGTTTTGAAATGTTTGCATGAGGTAAATGTTTTATTCATTTGATGCACACAAACACCAACACTATTTGCACACACGGTGAGTTGAAAAAAAAAGGGTCCTATACCCGGGTTCATGGGAACATAAGGAGTGTAGGTGAATCTGTGATCATGCTAGGTCTCCGACTTGCTTGATTACAGTGAACCCTCGTCTAGAGTTTTTCTCTTTGAAAACATATAGTTTCTAGTAGTCCCTATTGCTGCAATATGTTCTTCGAAGGGGATGATACCTCTAGAAACCATCAAGAGAGATATGACCACCTTAGGGATTATCACTAAAAAACCCTTTTAGCTCCCTCCCATATAGGTCCTTTGAATAGGGGCACGAAGCGAACACGCTGCGTGCCATTTTTTCACACTGTCATGCATAAGTAGCATGTACCCTTTTCGCTTATATATTTTGTGAATATTGTCATACTGTACACTCCCGTGTTGTGCTCTTCGCATATGCATCACACACGGGTTCTGTCTTGATCCCCTCTCTTTTGGAAACCAACGGAGGGTCTGTGTCACCTTCTTAATACATACGTTGGGCACTTCACTACCCCCAAGACATTGTATCTAAAAAGGAGACAATTTCCCCGGGCTCCCGTATTCATAAATTGCATCTGTCTCATGTGCATTTCTGCATGCATTCATCCATTCCACCCATGATAGATGTCGGAGTTTTGATTCGCACCGGATTTTTTTCACTTTAGTAAACATGGGGACAAATCAAACTGGAAAAAGGTTTTATCAAGTCAAGATTAAGGGCCTAGATATCACCAGCATTAAGGAGTTGGGGTAGTTGATGGGACCTCTCCAAATGCAAGCCTTCCGCAAAGCGTATGGAAAGATCTTAGATTTGACCATAGCAGAGATATCCACAGAAGCCATCGCGTCACTCACCCAATACTATGACCAGCCCTTGAGATGCTTCACATTTGGAGACTTCCAATTAGTACCGACTGTTGAAGAATTTGAAGAGATTCTAGCATGTCCTCTTGGGGGAAGGAAATCGTATCTTTTCTCCGGGTTTCTTCCCTCCTTGAGCAAGATTGCAGTTGTGGTCAGGGATTCGGTGAGAGGATTGGACCGCGTGAAGCAAACTCGAAACGACATAGTGGGCCTACCACGGAAGTACTTAGAAGGCAAGGCGAGGGATATGGCGAATCAAGATGAGTGGGTCCCATTCATGGATGTATTAGCAATGTTAATCTTTGGGGTTGTCCTCTTTCCAAACGTGGATGGTTTGGTGGACCTAGCCGCAATTGATGCTTTCCTTGCATATCACCATAGCAAAGAAATCCCGATGGTAGCTGTCTTGGTAGACTTATTTGACACATTTGACCGAAGGTGCGAAAAAAGTAGTGCACGGATCATCTGTTGTTTACCCGCTCTTTGTGTATGGTTGGTTTCACACTTATTCCAACAAGACATAAGGCATCCATGTCCACTCTGAAGCCATCACTCGTGTGTCGAGAAAAGAAGAGTAGATTGGGACCAACACTTGGCGGGGATAGGAGGCAGAACAGTCAATTGATTTCCACGATGGAAAGAAGGAAATGAGGGTGTTCTCTTCTCATGTGGGGGCTACCCAAACATCCCGTTGGTAGGAACGAGGGGTTGCATTAATTACAATCCCTCACTTGCTATTAGACAGTTAGGGTACCCTATGAGGGGAGCACTGACGGAAGAAAGCCTGTCTCCTTTCCTTGTGAGAGATTTTGGCGCGCAAAATTTCAAGGTTATACAAAGAGTCCATAAGGCGTGGGACAGCCCATTAAGGAAAGATAAAGAACTTAGGGGCATTCGTAATGGCATCATTGGTGGTTATCAAGAATGGCTGAAAGTTTGTACACGGGGTTTAGATTGGCTCGCCAAGTTAAAGATTATCAGCGAAGAGAATTTCGAAGCTCCAGAAGAAGATGAAGAAGTCCGGGCTCTGAAAACCGAACTAGGAAAAGCGAGACTTGCTAAAGAAAAATTCAAGTTGGTCGCTATAGATGTCCGGAAAGAGTGTGTCGGGTTACGAGAAGAGAATGCAGCTACTGCAAAAGCCCTTGAACAAGAAACCACGAGGGCTCGCAAGGAAGAGCATGGTCATGACAAATTCCGTGGAGCATTGTGGGGCAGCAACAGTGAGCTCAAGCTTCGAAGGGAAGAGAGAGACCGATCACGAGCACGTAGCATGGTCTTAAAAGAAGATCTAGCCGCTTACTCAAGATCCAAAAGGAACTTGACTCAGCGTTTGTGCGAGACAGAGACCAACATGTTAGCTATCATCACCAAGTATCAAGAAGAACTAAGCCTAGCCACAGCCCACGAGCATAGGGTGGCGGACGAGTATGCCCAAGTGTACGCAGAAAAGGAGGCTAGAGGAAGGGTGATCGACTCGTTACACCAAGAGGCAACCATGTGGATGGACCGATTTGCTCTTACCTTGAACGGGAGCCAAGAACTTCCCCGATTGCTAGCCAAGGCCAAAGCAATGGCGGACACCTACTCCGCCCCCGAGGAGATCCACGGACTTCTCGACTATTGCCAGCACATGATAGATTTAATGACCCATATAATTAGGAACCGCTAAGGAATTTGTATTGTCACTCAAATCTTGACTAGTTATAACCTTTTTGAATAAAATGAGTTTATCCCATGTTTCTACTCCAAAATGTCAGTGCGAATCAAATCACTCTTGCATTTTATCTCTAAACATGCATTCATAATTTTTTGCCTACTCCTCACGTTTGGTTTTTCTAGGAAAAACACCATAACTAAACGCGCCACAAGGCATCCCTATCACACCAGATCCAAATCTAGGACGATGGGTGACCAAGAGGAGACACAGGAACAGATGAAAGCCGACATGTCGGCTTTGAAAGAACAAATGGCTTCTATGATGGTGGCCATGCTAGGAATGAGGCAACTCATGGAGAAGAACGTGGCCACCACTGACGCTGTCAGTTCGGCTGCCGAAGCAGATCCAACTTTCCTAGCCACCGCGCACCATCCTCCCCCAAATACGGTAGGACGAGGAAGGAACACACTGGGGCACAACAACAACCCCCATTTGGGATACAACCGAGCGGCTTACCTTTATGGATTGCCGCCTAATTACACGCCGCCAATCATGCAAGATGATGCGGGTCATATCTCTTCTCCCATCCTTGAAGGGGAGCCTCCTCGACAGCCCGACGAGGTCCACGAAGATCATCAAGAGTATGCCCAAGGGGATGTCGAGTTCTACCCCCCGATTCCCGTCGAGGGACCGGCACCCAACACTTTGCCTCAACCCAACCTCACTGCACAGCCAATAATCTTGTCCACAGAAGGACCATCCCTGGCGACCGAAGAAAGAAGGAAACTCGATCTCCTCGAGGAGAGATTGAGGGTTGTTGAAGGCTTTGGTGACTATCTGTTTGCGGACATGACGGATCTTTGCTTGGTACCAGATGTTGTTATCCCCCCAAAATTCAAAGGGACGACCTGTCCCAAGAACCATCTCAAGATGTATTGTCGTAAGATGGGCGCGCACTCTAGGGATGAGAAGCTATTAATACACTTTTTCCAAGATAGCTTGGCCGGAGCCGCGGTTGTTTGGTACACTAATCTGGAAGCTTCCCGCATCCGTACTTGGAAGGACCTGATTACTGCTTTCCTAAGGCAATATCAGTATAATTCTGATATGGCTCCCGATCGCATTCAGCTACAGAATATGTTCAAGAAGGAAGTGAGACCTTTAAAGAATACGCGCAGCGGTGGAGAGACCTGGCAGCACAAGTGGCACCTCCCATGGTCGAAAGGAAGATGATCACCATGATGGTAGACACCTTGCCAGTGTTTTACTATGAGAAGTTGGTAGGTTACATGCCATCCAGCTTCGCGGACCTAGTGTTTGCCGGGGAAAGAATTGAAGTAGGGTTGAAGAGAGGGAAGTTCGATTATGTTTCTTCTACAAGTGCCAATGCTAAAAGGGTCGGAACAGCTGAGGCAAAAAGGAAGGAGGGAGATGCCCACGCCGTCACTTAAGCGCCTGCGTGGGTTAAACCCCCGTAGACATCTCATGGTATGCATCAGTACGCTCAACATCATCCGAGCTTCTCAGCTCATGCCGGAAACTCCTCTAATTCAGCACCCATGCAGCCTAAGGCACCCGTTCAGAGGGAGGCCCCCCCAAGTTCCAAATCCAACCACGACTCGCCCGGCCGGCAATTCCAACACAATGAGGAACTTTCCCCCGAGGCCAATTCAAGAATTCACCCCACTCCCAATGACGTATGAAGACCTCTTGCCGTCCCTCATCGCCAATCAACTGGCTGTAATAACTCCCAGGAAGGTCTTCCAACTCCCTTTCCCAAAGTGGTATGATCCTAACGCAACTTGCAAGTACCATGGGAATACCCCGGGGCATTCCATCGAAAAATGCTTGGCCCTTAAATACAAGGTCCAACATTTGATAGATGTTGGATGGCTGACATTCCAAGAGGATCGGCCCAACGTGAAAACCAACCCGCTCGCCAATCATGGAGGGGGGGCGGTTAACGCCATTGGGTCAGATAGGCCGCGTAGGTCTAAACCTTTAAAGGACGTGGCAACCCCTAGGAAGTTTATCTTTGAGGCCCTACAAAAAGGGGGTGTGATTCCCCACGGTGGGCATAAAGAGGACTCTTGCTTGTTGCATCCCGATGAGCTATATAGCAAGGAAACATGTTTGGCAGTAGAGGAATTGTTGCAGCGAATGATAGATCAAGGCCGACTGGAAGTCAGTGATGAGGGAGGAGAAGAGCAACATATATGTATGCAGTCCGTGGATGAGAGAAGTTTTGGAAGGCCTAAACCTTTGGTGATATATTTCACCAAGGGCACAGCTTCGCAAAAACCCCGACACCCCTCGGCACCTAAGCTTGTCCCTTTCCCATAACAAAATAGCCATGCAATCCCATGGAGGTACACACCTCCAAACAAAGAGGAAGAAGAAACCACCGACATCAGTTTGTTGTCGGCCAAAGTAACAAATATCACGGGGCTGAGCGGTATGACCCGCAGCGGTCGTGTATTTGCGCCCCCCAACCTACCAATTCAGCCCACGAACGTCAAGGGGAAGGCAAAGGTAGTGGAAGAACAAGATGATAAAACGCCCCTCACTCCGAATGAGGATATTCCGGCGAAAGGCCTTCCGGAGAAAAGGGATGGTTATGGCAAGAAGGAGGTGTCACTAGAGGAAGCCAGCGAGTTTCTCCACATAATTCAACAAAGCGAGTTCAAGGTTATTGAGAAGCTCAACAAAACCCCGGCCAGGGTCTCGCTATTGGAATTACTCATGAGCTCGGAACCTCATCGGGCTTTGCTAGTAAAGGTTTTGAACGAGGCCCACGTGGCCCAAGATATCTCTGTGGAAGGCTTCGGAGGGCTCGTCAATAATATCACAGCCAACAACTATCTCGCCTTCGCCAAAGAAGGAGTCCCTGCCGAGGGAAGAAGGCATAACAAGGCTTTGCACTTATCAGTCAAGTGTATGGACCACGTTGTAGCCAAGGCGCTCATCGATAATGGTTCCAGCTTAAACGTGATGCCCAAAAGCACTTTGGAGAAATTACTGTTTAATGCTTCCCATCTAAAGCCAAGTTCCATGGTAGTTCGTGCCTTCGACGGCACCCGCCGAGAGGTTAGGGGAGAGATTGACCTTCCGGTACAAATAGGCCCTCACACCTGTTAGGTTACCTTTCAAATCATGGACATTAACCCCCCTTACAGCTGCCTGTTGGGACGCCCATGGATCCATTCAGTGGGAGTCGTTCCCTCTACACTCCATCAGAAATTGAAGTTCGTAGTGGAAGGGCATTTGGTCATCGTATCGGGCGAGGAAGACATCTTGGTGAGTTGTCCATCCTCTATGCCATACGTGGAGGCCGCAGAGGAGTCGTTAGAAACCGCTTTCCAGTCTTTCGAGGTGGTAAGCATTTCCTCCGTGGGCTCCTTTTCTGGGCAACCTTGCCTGTCAGATACGACAGTAATGGTGGCCCGGGTAATGTTGGGGAATGGCTACGAGCCCGGAATGGGTTTAGGCATGGACAACGGCGGCATAACTAGCCTGATAAGTGCCAAAGGAAATCGTGGGAAGTTTAGGTTAGGCTACAAACCCACACAGGCAGATATAAGGAAAAGCATTGCGGGAAGGAAAAGCGGAGGTCAAGGCTCGCGATTAAGACAAGAAGACGAAGGAAGCCCACCCTGCCACATAAGTAGGAGCTTTATAAGCACGGGTCTAGGGGACAAAGGCCAAGTCGTTGCAATATGCGAGGATGATGCTCTGAGTGGTTCGGATTTGGTACGACCATGCCCTCTTGATTTCCAACTAGGAAATTGGCGAGTGGAGGAGCGCCCAGGCATTTACGCGACAAGCATAATGTAAACCTTTTACGGCTTTAAAAAACTCTACAGTTGGGCCTAGGCTTTAGAGTTTCCTTTTGTTAAGGCTTTGTGTCTTTTGCTCCTGAATCTATAATATAAAGATCTTTCTTTCATCTGTTCCTTTGTCTCTACCCATTCTCATCCATTTGCATGTTTAAAATGCCAGATCCGACGACGAGTCCCTTGAAGGTACTAATACCTGGGACCCGCCCATCGACTTCGAGCAAGAAACGAATAAAACAGAAGACGAAGAGGACGAGGATGTGGGACTTTCCCCTGAGTTAGAAAGGATAGTCGCCCAGGAGGACCAAGAAATGGGGCCTCATCAAGAAGAGACAGAACTAGTAGACTTGGGAACTGGCAGTGGAAAAAGGGAAGTAAAGATAGGCACAGGTATGACCACGCCCATCCACGAAGAATTAACAACCCTGCTAAGAGATTACCAAGACATCTTTGCTTGGTCCTACCAAGATATGCCCGGTTTGAGTTCTGACATTGTACAACACCGATTACCCCTAAATCCCGAGTGTCCCCCGGTAAAGCAGAAACTGAGAAGGATGAAGCCCGAGACATCCTTGAAGATAAAAGAAGAGGTAAAGAAACAATTTGATGCTGGGTTTTTGGCTGTTGCTCAGTACCCGGAATGGGTTGCCAACATTGTACCAGTCCCTAAGAAGGATGGGAAGGTGCGGATGTGTGTGGATTATCGGGACCTGAATCGGGCCAGTCCCAAAGACAATTTTCCTTTGCCGCACATCGATATTCTTGTAGATAATACGGGCAATTTCGCTTTATTTTCCTTCATGGATGGATTCTCCGGTTACAATCAGATAAAGATGGCGCTCGAGGATATAGAAAAGACTACCTTCGCCACCCTGTGGGGGACGTTCTGTTACAAAGGGATGTCCTTTGGACTCAAGAATGCCGGGGCAACTTATCAACGGGCCATGATAACTTTGTTCCACGATATGATGCACCAAGAGATCGAGATCTATGTGGACGACATAATTGCCAAATCTAAATCCAAGGAGGAACACCTCGTCAATCTGCGAAAATTGTTTGAAAGGCTTAGGAAGTATCAGTTGAGGTTGAACCCTGCTAAATGCACTTTTGGGGTCAAATTGGGGAAATTGCTAGGTTTCATCGTAAGCCAGAAGGGGATAGAGGTAGACCCCGAAAAGGTGAAGGCCATGCTCGAGATGCTAGAACCCAGTACTGAAAGGCAAGTCCGAGGTTTCCTAGGACGTTTGAATTATATTGCCAGATTCATATCACAGCTCACTGCTATTTGTGAGCCGTTGTTCAAACTCTTACGCAAAAACAAAATCGACCGTTGGAATGGGGATTGTCAAGAAGCATTTGGGAGGATCAAAAAGTGTCTCATGAATCCTCCTGTGCTTATGCCACCGGTACCCGAAAGACCTCTCAATGCAATCCTACCCCGCAAGGGCATTGGATAGAAGACTCCAAGTAGATTGGGCCAGAGATCCAAGGGAAGGCCCTAGGGTTTTCACGAGCCTTAGGGTATATTTTGAGCCCATGGGTTAAGTATGAGCCCGCTTATCTTTGTAAATATTAGAATAGGTTTTTTCCATCATTTAGGCATTGTATTT
Organism: Glycine soja; assembly: GCF_004193775.1. Lineage (NCBI taxonomy): Eukaryota > Viridiplantae > Streptophyta > Magnoliopsida > Fabales > Fabaceae > Glycine > Glycine soja. The sequence continues at coordinate 23,675,922 of NC_041004.1, forward strand.
TGGCCATTCTAGTAGTATAGAGTTTTACCCTTGTATTTCGAGGCATTTTGAGTAGTCTTTGTAGTAGGGATTTTTTTTTGTATTTTCATGTATTTTGTCATGGGGGTGAGCTTAGCTATTATAGGGGGTGTGTAGCTAAGTTCTAGCTTCTCATCTCAAGGAGGTGAGCTTAGCTATTAGAGAGGTGTGTGTAGCTAAGCTCTAGCTTTTTTAGGAATCTTTTCAAGGAAGCTTCTCAAGGAGGTGAGCTTAGTTATTAGAGGGGTGTGTGTAGCTAAGCTCTAGCTTCTCAAGGAAGTTTTCTCAAAGAAGCTTCTCAAGGAAGTTTTCTCAAGAAAACTTCTCAAGGAAGCTACCTAGTCTATAAATAGAAACATGTGTAACACTTGTTGTAACTTTGATGAATGAGAGTCTTGTGAGACACAACTCAAAGTTCAACTTCTCTCCCTTTTTCTTCCTTCAATTTCGTGCTCCCCCCTCTCTCTTTCTCTCCCTCTTTCTTTTCCTCCATTGAAGCATCCTCTCCAAGCTTCTTATCCAAGGCTCATCTTGGTGGTGAAGCTCCTTCTTCCTTGGCTTATTCCCTAGTGGATGGTGCCTCCCCTCTCCTCTTCTCCTTTGCCTTCCGCTGCATCTCCATGGTGTAAAATCACCATTGAAGGACCTCATTGAAGCTCAAAGATCCAGCCTCCATAGAAGCTCCACAAGCAAGCTTCCATCAAGTGGTATCAGAGCACAAGAGCTTCAAGTGTTGAGGGAAGGAGCCCAGAGTATGAAGAACCTCGGGATTTGAGGTCAAATCCTTTCCAAGGTGGAGGGAATGATGCAATCCTACCCCGCAAGGGCATTGGATAGAAGACTCTAAGTAGATTGGGCCAGAGATCCAAGGGAAGGCCCTAGGGTTCTCACGAGCCTTAGGGTATATTTTGAGCCCATGGGCTAAGTATGAGCCCGCTTATCTTTGTAAATATTAGAATAGGTTTTTTACTTCATTTAGGCCTTGTATTTTGGCCATTCTAGTAGTATAGAGTTTTACCCTTGTATTTCGAGGCATTTTGAGTAGTCTTTGTAGTAGGGACTTTTTTTTGTATTTTCATGTATTTTGTCATGGGGGTGAGCTTAGCTATTATTGGGGGTGTGTAGCTAAGTTCTAGCTTCTCATCTCAAGGAGGTGAGCTTAGCTATTAGAAAGGTGTATGTAGCTAAGCTCTAGCTTTTTTAGGAATCTTTTCAAGGAAGCTTCTCAAGGAGGTGAGCTTAGTTATTAGAGGGGTGTGTGTAGCTAAGCTCTAGCTTCTCAAGGAAGTTTTCTCAAAGAAGCTTCTCAAGGTAGTTTTCTCAAGAAAACTTCTCAAGGAAGCTACCTAGTCTATAAATAGAAACATGTGTAACACTTGTTGTAACTTTGATGAATCAAAGTCTTATGAGATACACTTCAAAGTTCCACTTCTTTCCCTCTTTTATTCCTTCAATTTCGTGCTCCCCCCTTCTCTTTTTCTTTTCCTCCATTAAAGCATCCTCTTCAAGCTTCTTATCCAAGGCAATTCTTGGTGGTGAAGCTCCTTCTTCCTTGGCTTATTCCCTAGTGGATGGTGCCTCCCCTCTCCTCTTCTCCTTTGCCTTCCGCTGCATCTCCATGGTGAAAAATCACCATTGAAGGACCTCATTGAAGTTCAAAGATCCAGCCTCCATAGAAGCTCCACAAGCAAGCTTTCATCACCTCTCATCTTGTATATGACGATTTTGGACGAGTCGATGGGATGTATGCTGGGGCAACATGACGAGTCTGGAAAGAAAGAGCGCGCCGTCTACTACTTGAGTAAGAAGTTCACGGCCTGTGAAATGAATTACTCCCTGCTCGAGAGAACGTGTTGTGCTTTAGTCTGCGCATCCCATCGTCTAAGGCAATACATGCTAAGTCATACCACCTGGCTGATATCCAAGATGGACCCAGTTAAGTACATCTTTGAAAAGTCAGCTCTTACGGGACGAATCGCCCGGTGGCAAGTCCTGCTATCCAAGTTTGATATAGTTTACGTCACCCAAAAGGCGATAAAAGGAAGCGCCTTAGCAAATTATTTGGCTCAACAGCCCCTCAACAACTATCAGCCCATGCATCTCGAATTCCCGGATGAGGACATCATGGACTTGTTTGAGGAAAAACTAGACGAGGACCGGGACAAATGGACCGTGTGGTTTGATGGAGCGTCAAATGTTCTAGGCCATGGCATTGGATTAGTATTGGTCTCTCCGGACAATCAATGTATACCTTTCACAGCCAGGCCGGGGTTTGACTGCACTAACAATATGGCTGAATATGAAGCATTTGCCCTGGCCGTCCAGGCAGCGATTGACTCCAATGTCAAGCTACTCAAGGTGTATGGGGACTCAGCGTTGGTGATCCATTAGCTGAGAGGGGAATGGGAAACTAGAGACCCCAAGCTGATACCCTACAAAGCCTATATCAAGGAGTTGGCTATTTCCTTTGATGAAATCTTCTTCTATCATGTTCCCCAGGAGGAAAATCAAATGGCGGACGCGCTTGCTACTTTGGCGTCCATGTTCCAGCTAACGCCACACGGGGATCTACCATACATTGAGTTCTGGTGTCGTGGCAAACCTGTACATTGTTGCCAGGTGGAAGAGGAACGGGACGGTAAGCCTTGGTATTTCGATATCAAGCGATATGTCGAAAGCAAAGAGTACCCACCGGAGGCCTCCGACAATGATAAAAGGACGTTGAGGAGATTGGCGGCTGATTTCTTCGTGAGCAGGAGCATACTATATAAAAGAAACCACGACATGATTCTCCTGCGATGCGTGGATGCCAAAGAGGCGAACCACATGATTGAGGAAGTCCACGAGGGTTCGTTTGGAATGCACGCCAATGGGCATGCTATGGCCAGGAAAATCTTGAGGGCAGGTTATTACTGGCTCACCATGGAAAGTGACAGCTGCATCCATGTAAGGAAATGCCACAAGTGTCAAGCGTTCGCGGACAATGTCAATGCTCCGCCACATCCTCTGAATGTCATGGCCACGCCGTGACCCTTTTCCACGTGAGGAATAGATGTAATTGGAGCCATAGAGCCCAAAGCTGCAAATGGACATCGTTTCATCCTAGTGGCGATTGATTACTTCACTAAATGGGTCGAAGCCGCGTCATACGCTAGCGTCACCAGGAGTGTGGCGGTCAGGTTCATTAAGAAGGAGATCATCTACCGATACGGTTTGCCGAGGAAGATTATCACGGACAACGACACCAACTTGAATAATAAGATGATAGGGGAAATGTGCGATGTGTTTAAAATCCAACATCACAATTCCACGCCCTACCGACCAAAGATGAACGGAGCCGTGGAAGCAGCCAATAAGAATATCAAGAAGATTATCCAAAAGATCACCATGTCATATAAAGATTGGCATGAGATGCTCCCATTCGCGTTACACGGTTACCGGACTTCAGTGCGCACGTCAACCGGGGCAACGCCATTCTCATTGGTATATGGAATGGAGGCTGTGCTACCATTTGAGGTAGAAGTCCTGTCATTAAGAATCTTGGCGGAATCTGGATTAGAAGAATCAGAGTGGGCTCAAACGCGCTATGACCAACTCAACCTTATTGAAGGTAAGCGCTTAACGGCCATGAGTCATGGGCGCCTGTATCAACAAAGAATGAAGAATGCATTTGACAAAAAGGTACGCTTGCGCAAGTTCCATGAGGGAGACCTGATGCTGAAAAAGATGTCCCATGCTGTCAAGGACAATCGAGGGAAGTGGGCCCCGAACTACGAAGGGCCTTTCGTTGTGAAAAGGGCTTTTACCGGAGGAGCCCTGGTACTTACCAACATGGATGGCGAGGAACTACCTTTACCCGTGAACTCTGACGCTGTCAAGCGATACTATGCTTAGAATCTGGGGCAATTTAGGATGTCGCCGCATTTTCTTTTATTTTTGTGTGTTCTTCTTGGTTTCCCCCAGGGATTCCTCATCTACTGTATATCTCTCGTCACAATCTTTAAAAGAAGTGAACGTGGGTTTGAGGCTTCAGTCCTCACGCTGGTTTTGAACCATGTGTTAGTTTGTGATCACCTGAGCCTTTTCGCTCAGTTCATGGGATGCCCCAAGCGCTTAATTAAAATCTAACCTAAACCAGCTTTCACTAAAAATTTGTTGTGTTTGAAAACATTCATGCATACGCATACACATGCATATCTTATGGTAACAAGGGCAGAATCATCTTAGGCCTTGATCAGAAGTCGAGACAAAGTTGACGGCAGAAATCAACCAAGGTAAGACGATGACCCGGTCACGATTGGCCGCACATTGTTTGTTTCCTACTTGCAGGTACTTAGGAACGGACGCAAATGGAGGATAGGGTCACGACCGACCGATAGTCATCCCTTCCTGGCGTTGGACAAGCAGAGAACGTCGCTACAAGGCAGCCCATTATCCTTTGAATTCACAGTAATTATTACTATTGTTTGTTTTAAATAAGTAATTGATGCATGATTCTAACTTAAGTAGGTTCGAGTAGGCAAACACTAACCTGTAAAGGGGGGGGGGGGGCATGGTTATGTTTCCCCTAAAAAAATGGCAGGTTAGCTCGCCTAGGCAAGCTGAGCTTGCCTAGGCGAGCAACCCCTGCACTAAAATATAAAAAACGAGGGAGGGGAACGTTGTTGCACTCAAAAACTTCCCCCCCTCATTCAAAAGACCCAAGCTCACGGGAACCACGAAAGCAGCAGCCCCCAAGCCTCCATTGTTGAGTTTTTGCTTCCCTTTTCACGCTTTAATTCACTCCCCGCAAGTAAGTGCGCTTTCCCTTATTTATTTGGCTCTCCATTGATGTGTTTTGGTGTTTTAGTTGCTCATTTTTTTGCAGAATTTGTGAAGCAATTCACATGTGAATTCATGCTTGATTGTTGTGAATTGAGGGGTTGTAGGGGATGGCCCTAGGCCTACGTTGCATTTTGAAGCAATGGGGCATGCCACATTGCCCCCATTCTCTTGCTATTCATGCCTAAACATGCGCCCACCAAGTGTTCGGTGAAATGCCTCAATGGCATTTGCGCATGATTTTGGGAGGAAACAACCTATGGGACAATTTGGTTTGCGCGTGTTTGCTATTTTTGAGCATGTATTCAGTTTCATAAGGGCTAGAATAATTGCCCCACATATACCCTAGGCCTAGGAACCAAAGCTTGTTTTTTAATGCAAAAGAACACAAGAGTGGGTGCATATTAGGTGAAGCTACCCTTTTAGGCCAACAATCAGCTATGGGCTACGCCATGATAATTTCCTTACACCTAGGTGTTTAGAAATTTTGTTCATGATGAAAATGTAGGTGTAGAATAGGTAACAAAATACCTTTAGTGATTTACGCCTTTGGATATGGCAGCAAGATACTTGGATGTGTGTACATGTAATTTTTTTGGATAGCTGAAATGTCTCACAAAATGTATATATATTGCATGTTATGTAAAAAATACCTCACAAAAATACCTTGTTAATTTGAATGCATTCTTAGGTAGCAAAAAATATTTGAATAGGCGTGAATTGTAATTTTAGTTAGCAAAAATACTTGAATTTGCATGCAGTTTTAGGTAGCAAAAACACTTGAATAGGCATGAAATGTAATACCTTATTGTGTAGGTAACCAAGGTTCCTCACAAAATTTGTATATGTATAAATCTCAGAAATACCTGAATATGCACGTATGCAATTTTTTTTTTGTAGCCAAAATACCTTGAGTATGCGTATATGTAAATTTAGCAAAGGAAATGCATGTGAGTTAGGTAGCGAATACGCCTTGGAAGTGCATATATGTGATCTAGGTAACAAAAGTGCCCTGAATGTGCATAAGTGCAATTTTTAGTTAGCAGAATATCTTGTGCACATATATATGTTCGTGAAGAAATATGTGTACAAGTTTGTTTTAAATTGGAAAAAAAATTTACATGCCATTTTTGCTTTAAAAAGTAGCATTTCTTGGTAAAACTAACTTCCCAAAATGTTTGTCCTCGCAGGAAATGGCTCCGAGAAAGCTTCCTGCAAAGAGATCCAGGAAGGACAAAGCGGCTGAAGGGACCAGTGCCGCTCCTGAGTATGACAACCATCGCTTCTGGAGTGCTGAGCACCAGCAGCGTTTCGAGGCCATCAAAGGATGATCATTCCACCGAGAGAGACACGTCCAGCTCAGGGATGATGAGTACACCGACTTCCAGGAAGAGATAGCTCGCCGGCGATGGACATCGCTGGTTACCCCCATGGCCAAGTTCGACCCAGACATAGTCCTGGAATTTTATGCCAATGCTTGGCCTACACAGGAGGGCGTGCGGGATATGCGATCTTGGGTGAGGGGTCAGTGGATTCCTTTCGATGCGGATGCCCTCAGCTAGTTCCTGGGATACCCTTTAGTGCTGGAGGAGGGCCAGGAGTCTGAGTATATGGCCAGAGGAGGAATCGGGCCGATGGGTTTGATGAGGAGACCATCGCCCAGTTGCTGTGCATACCGGGACAGGATTTTGCCTGGACCACTGCCGGGAGACGAGTACAAATCATGCGTACCAGCATGACTACTCTGACCCAGATATGGATGACGTTGCTGCTTAGCAATATCCAGCCCTGTGACCATAATTCCGACCTCCCCCTACCGAAGTGTCGGTTGGTGTATGCCGTCCTGACACAGATGAGCATTCATGTGGCTCAGTTGATCGCTGATGCCATTTATTTGTTTGCAGGTATGGCGCCTACCAGGCACCCTCTAGACCCGGATAAGTCCAACAGGGCCCTGGGATTTCCAGCATTGATCACAGGACTCTGCCAGTCGTTCGGAGTCCCTGTCGCACCTAGTAAGGTGATTCGGCCACCCATCACCCGGGCTTTTATTGAGAAGTATTGCACGCAGAGACAGGCCCAGAGTGATGCACCACAGGCCACAGGCGCGCCACCACCACCTCATCAGGCTGACCCAGCTGGGTCATTTGACACAGAGCGGTATTTGCGGTACTCGATGCGCCAGGACGCGGCCAACCACAGGGGGCTGGGGCAGGTACATGAGTGTCTCTACCAGCTAAGCCTCAGCATGCAGAGCCAGGGCTTCGCTCCTTTTCCGTGCCCTACTCCATACCAGTTCAAGGCAGAGGTCGCATGGCCCGGGGATTGACCCGAGGCCCAGGCAGGGTAGGCACCCGCAGAGGCTCCCGACGATGGAGAGGAGGCCGGCATGGATGAGGAGATGTCAGATTTGCTCGGCTTCTTGGGAGGGAGTGGAGCCACATGACTGGGAGATCCCCAGATTCATGTTCTTTTTCAGTTTTATGTTCATTATTTGTCATTTTCATGTTATGTTATTTTATGGCTTGAGAAACTAATGTTTGTTTTTGTTGTTTCGATAGTCTTTTGTTTTGCACATACATTTTTTTTAGATTGTTGCGTTAGTGCTTATGTCGATAATGTTTATTTGAAGTTCCAGAACCGTGTAGAGTTTCATTTAGGAACGTTGTCCTAAGAATAAAGCAAGGAAAAGAAATAAACAAATAATAAAAAAGGGGGGAAAATAAGAAAAATAAGTTGTCTAGCTGAAAAACCAACATGCTTTTGAAAAGAGATGACTTCCAACTTTTCTTTGAAAAATTTACTGATCATGACTAGTTTTTGAAAAAATGTGTATACACCTGAAGGGTGAATGCTGTGAAAATTTTCCCGAAGACCCAAAATGGACTCGGATAAATACACAAATTGATAAAAGAACATATTTTGGAAACATTGGGTTGACTTAAAATAGAGGAAATGAATCCTGAGCCATAGCATCACATGACCATAAAAATTTGACACTTGAGTGTCCACATAGGTGCATGCATGACCAGTTTTGCATAAAATTTCCAAATCATCATTTTTGCATTTGTGTCATGGAAATAATGTGGGGCATCCCTTTTATCCTTGAACCAAACCAAACCCTGACATGTGTCATGTCTAGCCATTTTACAAGCCTTGAGCCAAAAATCCTAACTTACCATAAACTTTGACCCAGGGTGAGAATGTCAATCCTTACCCTCGGAAGAAAAAAAAATGAGAGAAAGAAGAAAGGAAAAGAAGGAAAGTTCCCAATCAAAGAGTGGGAGAAAGCAAAAAAGAAAAGAAGGAAAATTCCCAAATCAAAGAGTGGGAGAAAGGAAAGGAAGGAAAGAAAATTCCTGATCAAGGATCGAAGGAAAACAGAGGAAATGTGCAGAAAGGTCGTTGGACCAGACGCTATCTGAACAATACAGAATTGTCACCAAATAAACAAAAAGAAGGAAAGGAAACCACGACCTAAAGTGGTCTTCTCCCTTTGATTGCCAACCAAAATCCTGTGCGTCGGTGACTTGTTCGCCTCACGTAAAACAAAAACATAAAAGAAAAAGGCCAGAAAAATCAAAGCCAAATTTCCCACCAAAAGAACCCATTCCCAAGAAGAGTCCTATTGATCCATGATCGCGCATGTAATCTTTGATTTGATAGGAAATGATTTGCAAAGTCAAGTCATGGCATATCTATGGTTCGGAATTAGGATGAAACACTTACCTGTGCGAGATTGATACACTTTGAGTGAGTTTCTTCTATTTTTGCTGAACCCAGTGTTTCCTCTAAATGGTCATTTAGAAACGAAATGCTAACATCCAAAATCTCATTCGCGGTTATGGGAGGATTTCATCAGTGTACTCTCCTTCCCCGGTAGACACATTGTTTTTCACTCAAAAAGCATATGTTGCTCTAATCATTTGGAATATTTGTCTCCTTACTAAAGCATGTTCATATTTTAGTGAAGAAACAAAACCGAGACTATTTCTAGTCTCACGAGTTATCCAGAACTACGTAGGTATGAATTCCTCATTTGAGGATACGTAGGAGCAAGAGCCTCGCTTTTGTCGGCCGCTCCACAAGATCTGTCATACTGACATTTGAGTCACGCTGACGGGCGGAAATACCCGAGTGGTTATCCGTATAAACAATCTTTTGCTATCTGTAAGACAGAAAGCCTGATAGCATGCAGAGACTAACGTCGTCTTCTGCACCCTTCGTCAATCGCAGCCCAACAAGTCCGTAGACACGCAGAGATTTATGTCATCTTCCACGCTCACAAGATCTGTCATACTGACATTTGAGTCACGCTGACGGGCGAAAATACCCGAGTGGTTATCCGTATAAGCATTCTTTTGCTATCTATAAGACACAAAGCCTGATAGCACGCGGAGACTAACATCATCTTCTGCACCCTTCGTCAATCGCGGCCCAACAAGCCCGTTGACACGCGGAGATTTACGTCATCTTCCGCGCTCACAAGATCTGTCATACTGACATTTGAGTCACGCTGATGGGCGGAAATACCCGACTGGTTATCCGTAAAAACATTCTTTCGCTATCTGTAAGATAGAAAGCCTGATAGCATGCAGAGACTAATGTCGTCTTCTGCACCCTTCGTCAATCGCGGCCCAACAAGCCTGTTGACACGCGAAGATTTACATCATCTTCCGCGCTCACAAGATCTGTCATACTGACATTTGAGTCACGCTGACGGGCGGAAATACCCGAGTGGTTATCCGTATAAACATTCTTTTGCTATCTGTAAGACAGAAAGCCTGATAGCATGTAGAGACTAACGTCGTCTTCTGCACCCTTCGTCAATCGCGGCCCAACAAGCCCGTAGACATGCGAAGATTTACGTCATCTTCCACGCTCACAAGATCTGTCATACTGACATTTGAGTCACGCTGACGGGCGAAAATACCCGAGTGGTTATCCGTATAAGCATTCTTTTGCTATCTATAAGACACAAAGCCTGATAGCACGCGGAGACTAACATCGTCTTCTGCACCCTTCGTCAATCGCGGCCCAACAAGCCCGTTGACACGCGGAGATTTACGTCATCTTCTGCGCTCACAAGATCTGTCATACTGACATTTGAGTCACGCTGACGAGCGGAAATACCCGGGTGGTTATCCGTATAAACATTCTTTTGCTATCTGTAAGACAGAAAGCCTGATAGCATGCAGAGACTAACATTGTCTTTTGCACCCTTCGTCAATCGTGGCCCAACAAGCCCGTTGACACGCGGAGATTTACGTCATCTTCCACGCTCACATGATCTGTCATACTGACATTTGAGTCACGCTGATGGGCGGAAATACCCGAGTGGTTATCCGTATAAACATTCTTTCGCTATCTGTAAGACAGAAAGCCTGATAGCATGCAGAGACTAATGTCGTCTTCTGCACCCTTCGTCAATCGCGGCCCAACAAGCCCGTAGACACGCGGAGATTTACATCATCTTCCGCGCTCACAAGATCTGTCATACTGACATTTGAGTCACGCTGACGGGCGGAAATACCCGAGTGGTTATCCGTATAAACATTCTTTTGCTATCTGTAAGACAGAAAGCATGATAGCATGCAGAGACTAACATCGTGTTCTGCACCCTTCGTCAATCGCTGCCCAACAAGCCCGTAGACACGCGGAGATTTACGTCATCTTCCACGCTCACAAGATCTGTCATACTGACATTTGAGTCACGCTGACAGGCGAAAATAACCGAGTGGTTATCCGTATAAGCATTCTTTTGCTATCTATAAGACACAAAGCCTGATAGCACGCGGAGACTAACATCGTCTTCTGCACCCTTCGTCAATCGCGGCCCAACAAGCCCGTTGACACGCGGAGATTTACGTCATCTTCTGCGCTCACAAGATCTGTCATACTGACATTTGAGTCACGCTGACGAGCGGAAATACCTGGGTGGTTATCCGTATAAACATTCTTTTGCTATCTGTAAGACAGAAAGCCTGATAGCATGCAGAGACTAACATCGTCTTTTGCACCCTTCGTCAATCATGGCCCAACAAGCCCGTTGACACGCGGAGATTTACGTCATCTTCCGCGCTCACATGATCTGTCATACTGACACTGGAGTCACGCAGACAGGCGGAAATACCCGAGTGGTTATTCGTATAAGCATTCTTTTTCTATCTGTAAGACACAAAGCCTGATAGCACGCGGAGACTAACATCGTCTTCTGCTGCAAGTCAGTTGCATGAGGAGATATCTTATGGTCACCCGCGACTTTCGTCAACCGAGAGGAACGAAATTAGTGTCTTATCTTTACTTCCCTTTTATCTCCAATAAATGACAAGTAAAGAGGGGGAATTGGCATACCCTAATTTCGTCCGGGGACCTTTGCTTGGTGGCAAGCATCTCCCCTATTTTCCTATAAATAGGGGGAGAAGTGAAGAGGAATTTCGTTCAGCCCTCCTGGTAATTCAAGAATCACTTGAAATTAGTGAAAAAAATTGGTTCTGTGAAGAAAATCCGAGCCGAGGCGCTTCCGTAAGGTTTCCGTGGGGATTTTCGCGAAGATTTTCAGCCGTTCTTCGACGTTCTTCGTTCGTTCTTCATCGTTCTTCGATCTTCAACCGGTAAGTTCTCGAAACCGAACTTTTCATTTCATTCTATGTACCCTTAGTGGTCCTCATTTGTTTTCATTAGCTTTTATTTTCATTTCATTTACTTTCCGTACCCCCTTTTGACGTGCTTTAGTCATTTGCTTAGGTCATTTTCTCGCCTAAATAAAAAATAAAATAAATTTTCACCGATCATTTGAGTTGTAATATCCGTTAATTTCGTTTAAAATGAAATTCAACCGTTCGGTCATGCCGTAACCACGTTGGAAACCAAAAAGAGGTAAAATAATAATATAATAATCAAAAATATCTTTTAGTAAAATAAGCCAAAAAAAATCAATCGGATGTTTCTCTTTGGGATTTTCCTTTCTTAATCGAATCAACTAATAACCAAAGCGCAACTAAAGGCTAAAATCAATTCATAAACCAAACTTTTATCATCGCCTAAAAAAGGCCATTTTCAAAGGTCCAACGCCTTGAAATGGTCTTTTCCGCTTTTATTAGTTAAATGTAGATTTCTAAAGGCCTAAAATCAACATGTAATTTTATTACCTCTTTCAAAAAATAGAGAGATCATTAATGGTCCAATGCCTTAATGTCTTCTCCCTTTTTCAAAAGAATCGAAAGTTTGTTTAATGGTCCAAACGCCTTAAAATGACCTTTCATTCAATAAAAACATATCTCGCAAAGAGGATAAAATCAAACTTAACCAAACGCTTTATTCACAAAGAACTACGTAGGTCTAATTTCCTTATCGCAATTAAGGAATACGTAGGAGCAAGGGAAACACCCTCGTCGACCGCAAAAAGATAAAAAATATATATATATATAAAGGAATAAAGACGTAAAAGGGAATCTAAAAATTGAAGTCATGTTTGCACATTTAATTAAAGGCTGTCGTCTCTTGTGACGGACGCGTGGGGTGCTATTCCTTCCCCGTGCGTAAATACAACTCCCGAACCTTTCACTTAAAGTTCGTAGATCACGTCTTTTCCGGTTTATCCGAAGTTTTCCTCAAATAAACGTTGGTGGCGACTCCGCGCGTATTCCTTTCTTGGAACACGCACCCGCGAGTCACGCGTCGCCCTCCCGCCGAAGGGTAGGTTGCGACAAAGAGAAATTGCTTGCTTACAAAGGAGTGGGGATGTCTCCTCCACCTCTAGGAATCTCACAATCACTCAAAAACTCACTAATCTCCCTAAAAGATGAAAACTTGGCCCCTTGCTCTGCTCTATGCTCTCTGAAATTCACACTCTTCAGGCCTCTGATGGCTATTCAGCACACTTTGGCTCCCCCTTAATTTTGTGCAAATCAGGCTTAAAAAGGGCTTCCTGATCTCGACGCCACGCTTAGCGCCATTCTCGTGCTTAGTGCGAGTAAGTGAATTTGATCTTTGCGCCAATCTCGCGCTAAGCCTGGAAAGTGATAGAAGACTTACTTAGCGAGCTGATAACGCGCTAAGAGCGTGGTTGTGGAGCAGATGCCTTTCTAGATTCCCATTTACTTGCTAAGCACGCTGGTGCTGGGCTTAGTCGTTGATGCACGCTAAGCGCATTGAGCTCGCTTAGCGCGATGACTCCTTTGGCACTTTTTCAAAATAGCTCCTTTTTGCCTGAAATTAAAGAAAATTTAACATTAATTCCATGTAAAGAGGCTTCTACTGAGCAGAGATTCAAACAAAGAAATTTTATTTACAATCCTACTGAAAGGAACCTTAAATTTGGAGATTTATATACATTTTGGAAAACTTTTCTATACAAAATTTAGTCGTAAACGACAACTAACAGTGCCTCAATTGGAGGACTGGATGATGCATCATCACAAGATGTTGTGGAAAAGGTTAAACGCAAATTACCAGATGTCCTTGAAAAAGATCAAGGAATTAATTAGCATGCATGTTGTTTACTAAGGAGATTACAGATTTGTACATTATTTGTATACCAGATCTCTAGTGTTTTTTTTTGTTCAAAGACTGTTGTAGTGGACCTTGTAGTTTGTTGGTTTCCAAATTCCTGCAGATTGAAAACAACATTTTTAATATTTCAATTGTCAATGAATGAAGGCTACAATACGAAACAGCAAAAAAGGAACAATAAATTAAAATGAAGAAAAGATTCTCATTAATTTCTAAGTTACTTTTGCAGTTGCTTGCTTACAGTAAGTGGAGGTCCTCTAACTCTCCCAAGCTATTAGGCACTACTCCTATTAAATTATTGTTCTGCAAGTCTCTTCACATATAAAGGGAAAGAAGTAAATGAAGGGGAAGAAAAGTGAAAATTAATGTAAGATTAATATCATCTTTGTAAGACAATGCTATAAATTCAAAAGACAAAAGATAGATAAAGGTTCAAGTATTATTTTATATAAGTTAAAACCTCCAAGTTCATACATATAGAGCCCTGAACTCCCTGAATTTCAAAAGCATGTCATAATTGTAACTAACTCATAATATTTGAAGGTTAATCAAGTTCTCCAGATCTGCACCCATGGATGTTAGTTGACTGAAACTCAGGTTCCTAATAAGTTAAGCAGCTATTAGTCTACTTTGCATAAAAACCAACATTCAAGTTCATGCTCTTTGGAGGCATTACAGTTTCTCAAGATGTTGCAAGCCATCCAAATTTTTATTTCACCAGTAAGCGACGTGTTGTGCAAATCCCTGATAAATTATAAGGTTAAAGATAGGAATAAGAAATTGAATACCAGAAACACATATAGTGCATCCTTGGAAACACTTAAATTTGGAGAAATGACGTTTTAATTTTTGAAAGCTCTCTCTGCGAACTGACAAGAAAAAGACTTTCTCCAAAATAAATGCACAAGGATCATGTCAAAATATTTGAAAGAAAATTACAATATTTTGAGGTCTAACAAGTCACCAAATGTTGGAATAATTGATCTCAAATTTATGTCTGAAAGATCCCTGAAAAATGGCATTGCTATTAGATCTCCAATGAAATAAAAACTAGTAGTATATAGAGGTAAAGCAAAAAATTAGTGTATTAAATGCACACACAATGATGTAACAAGGCTTCCTTCACAGTCAATTTTCTCCCATGGGGAAGGAAGGCATGGATCATCCTGCCATCCAAGATCCAATCCAGTGGATTACTGAATAATCTGCAGTGTTGAAACTGGAATTCAAGTTAAGCAAAAGAATATGTAATGAAACAAATGGCAGTTATTGGAAAAGAGAGCAAATTGTAAGCTAAGACAAGGTGGAGAGCAACCTGTGGTTGAGGAGGCATCAGATGGAATATCAACCACCTTTTAAATCTCAATTGTATTGATCTGAGGGTAAAAGTTGATACTCTTTAATGTTATATTCAAGCTCCCAATTCCCTTTCACGTTAGGTATAAAGCACTAGTTTCTGAGCTATTTATTGTGTAGTTTGATTTGACTAGTTCTCCATTTATAAGGACGTCAAAAGAGGGGAAGACAAGAAGCATTCCAGCAAAGAAGAGAATGAAGTAGTAGTCTCCTAATGCATCAAGAGGCAGGCTATATGATGTAGCTCCATGTGGAGCTTGTAGGCCTTGGATCTTCTAAATTAATGGAGTCATTTACTTCTTGAAGATCAATGGTAGTGGAATGGAGAAGAAGAAAGATGATTGGAGACGCCACTTCAAGGAGAAGATGAGTCAAGAACAAACTCACCACCATAGGAAGCTATGGATAAGAGAATGAAGGTAGAAGAAGATGAGCAGAGGGAGAAGGAGAGAAGGAGCACAAAATTTTATGCCTTAAATGAGGTCCGAACTTTGAAGTGTAATCCTCAAATGATCAAAGTTGAAAAAATGAACACACAAGACCTCTATTTATAGCCTAATTGTCACACAAAATTGGAGGGAAATTTGAATTTCTATTCAAATTTCACTTGAATTTGAATTTGAATTTGTGCAGCCAAATTTGAAGCCAAAATTTCACTAATTATGATTAGTGAATTTTTGCTATAGTTCAGTGTACTAATCCAAGATCAAGTCCAAGATTCTCCACTTAGTGTGCTTAGGTGTCATGAGACATGTAAAGCATGAAGGACATGCACAAAGTTGACTATATGATGTGGCAATGAGGTGTAGCAAGCAAATTCTCACCTCCCCCTTAGGATGGTCCAAAATTTAATTGGATTGGGCTTCTACCAATTCAATTAAATTTCTCTCCCAACACACACATCAAATAGTACACTTAATGCATGTGAAATTACGAAACTACCCCTAATACAAAAACTAGTCTAGGTGCCCTAAAATACAAGGGCTGAAAAATCCTACATTACTAGGGTACCCTCCCTACACTATGGAGCCCTAAATACAAGGCCCAAAAATAATGAAACCCTAATCTAATATGTACAAAGATAAGTGGGATAATACTGTCATACCCTAATTTCATCAGAGGACCATTGTTTGTCGGCATGCGACCTTTGTTTGACCACCTCAAAATGTTTAACACCCATCGTTGTGGAATCCGTAAAGATCCGAGATGTTTCGGGAAGAAACCCGTCAAAAACACGAAAACGGGAGTGTATTTAGCAAAATGGGGTGTGTGTAAATAAACTGTTACACTCTAATTTCATCTGAGGACCATTGTTGATCGCTTTGGAAGGCTTAACACTCATCGCGGTGGAATCCGTAAAGTTTCAAGAGATTTTGGAAAGAAAACAGCCAAAAACACAAAAATGGGGGTGAACTTATCAAGATAGGGGTGTAAATAGCAATTCAAATCTAGGCCCTTCTGGAACATTTTGGAAGTTGGGTTGCTTAAGGAGGAAGCAACTGGGTGCAAGCTCCTCCAAGTTTTGTTGAAAAATAGTTTCTGGGGCTTCCGGGACTTTCGTAATGCTTCCATAAAGAGGAGGGGGAAAAAATCGAGTCGAAGTGCTTCTGTAACGCTTCTGAGACATTTCCGTGAGCAAATCTGTGAAGATTTTCCTCCGTTCTTCATCCGTTCTTCGTTCATTCTTCGTTCTTCAACCGGTAAGTGTTCCAATCCGAGACTTTCAATTCATTTCTTGTTTTGTTTGCTTTCATCTTCATCTCGTTCACTTTCGATTTTCATTTCTTCCATTTTTAACGTGCTTTAACCGTTTATTTAAGCCGTTATCTCGCCTAATAAATGATAAAATGAATTTCAATCGATCATTTGTGTTGTAATGTCGTTTAATCACTGTTAAAGCAAAATCTAATTGATGGTTCACGTTGTAACCTCGGTTAAACCAAAAAAAGCAAAATAATAATAAAATAATCAAAATATCTTGAAAAATAATGATAAAATAATCAAAATATCTTTGAATAAAACAATAAAAAAATAAATCGGACATTTTTCTTTAGAAGTTTCCTTGAATGAATTGACTAATAACCAAAGTGAAACTAAGGCTAAAATCAACTCACAAATCAAGCTTTGTGCGCAAAAATCACTAAAAACCGTTTTAAAGGTCCAACGCCTTAAATGGTCCTCTTTGCTTTTATCGGTTAACATGGACCATTCAAAAGCATAAAATCAACATGTAACTTTACCAATTTTGCAAGAACTACGTAGGTCTGATTTCCTTATCGCAATTGAGGATACGTAGGAGCAAAAGCCCAGCTTTTGTCGACCACCCCAAGGGATCGTTAATGGTCCAACGCCTTAATGTTTCTCTCCTTTCAAAAACCAAGAGATCGTTAATGGTCCAATGCCTTAACATTTCTCTCCTTTCAAAAACAAGAGATTGTTAATGGTCCAACGCCTTAACATTTCTCTCCTTTCAAAAACAAGAGATCGTTAATGGTCCAACATCTTAACATTTCTCTCCTTTCAAAATCAAAAGATCGTTTAATAGTCCAACGCCTTAAATGACCTTTGTTCGGTTAAAATTGATCTTGCGGAAAAAGATCAAAAACAACTTAACCAACGTTCAGTTCTCAAAGAACTGCGTAGGTCTGATTTCCTCATCGCAATTGAGGATACGTAGGAGCGAGGGAAACACCCTTGTTGACCATAAAAAGGTAAAAAAAATACAAAAAACATAAAAAGCATAAAAACACAAAAAGACATAAAAAAGGGAAAATAAAATATTTTGAAGTCATATTTGCACACTTGATTAAAGGTTGTCGTCCCTTGTGACAGACGCGTGGGGTGCTAATACCTTCCTCGTGCGTAAAAACAACTCCCGAACCTTTCACACTTAAAGTTCGTAGACCACACCTTTTTCGGTTTTTCTGACGTTTTCCTCAAATAAATGTTGGTGGCAACTCCGCGCACCTTCCTCCCTTGGAAGACACACCCGTGAGCCCCGCTTCGCCCTCCCGCCGAAGGGTAGGTTGCGACAGTTGGTGACTCCACTAGGGACTGTTTTTAGAGAGTTAGGCCTTATAATCTCGTGCAATATCATGACTTCCTCTTTTGTCGGTTTCCTTGTATTTCTCTTATGTTCTTGTATATAACTCTTTGATGTTTTTAGTGTGTTTTTTGAAATATATGTATGAGATAGATATTTATTCATTTGATGCGCACAAATACCAACACTATTTGTACACACGGTGAGTTGAAAAGGGGCCCAATACCCGGGTCCATGGGAACATAAGGAGTGGATGTGAATTTGTGGTCATGCTGGGTCTCCGACTTGCTTGATAATAGTGAACCCTCATCTAGAGTTTTTCTCTTTGATAGCATGTTGTTGTTGGTAGTCCCTACTGCCGCAATATGTTTTTTCGAAGGGGATGATACCTCTAGAAACCATCAAGAGAGATATGACCACCTTGGAAATTATCACTAAAAGCCTTTTAGTTCCTCCCATTTAGGTCCCTAAAATAGGGGCACGAAGTGAATACGCTGCGTGCCTTTTAATCACTGCCATGCATATAACCTAAATGTCATGTACGCCTTTGCTGTATGATTATTTGAGGATATTGTCATGTTGTGTACACATGGGGCACTGCGCCCCCGAATGCGCAAGTAAGAAGAGATAATTTTTCGGGCTCTCGTGTTTGTTAATGCATTCATATCATGCATCGCATAAGTATCTCTTCATGGCGTCATAATAAACATATCGTTCCTGCATTTGTCCGTTATCATATTCCAGCATCAAATTTTGCATGAGTCATTACATCATCATGCATATGCGTTCAACATACTTTTTGTTCTACAAACTGCATACCTTTTGTTTTCATGTTTGCTCATGCATGATCCTTGCGTTTTCCTCTGCAAAACAAAAAAAGAAAGTGTGAAAATTCACACTACATTCTTAGTTGCATGTGTTAGGTACCATGAGCTAACCATGTTGGGATCATAAACCCATTTCTAAAAAAAAAACAACAAAACAAAATGATTGAGCATGGTACCTAATGTGTGGTTAACTAGGAAATGATGTTTCTTCGGGCATCTCAATCTCATAATTACATTTTCCATGCATAGCATACGTATTCCCGAGTCTTTCATCTCTATGAAATGTTATCGAGTATTGGCGATCAAAATTGCCATTCCTTGGGTTATGGGGTTGAACCAAGATCATGCTTTTATGAAAAGGTTCATCAAGTCAAGTTGAAACATAGAAGTAACCATCTTGCAAAAATTGGGGCAAAAGATGGATTGGGTTACATCGCTGCTTCGTCTATTGCCAAACAAATTTAGAATTGTTGATGTCCTTGTTACTTCCAGTTTCACCTTTACAAAGATGTCATGGACCATGTTGAAAATCTAAATTGATTCAACCCCATGTCTTGCGTAAAAATTTGCAATACTTCAACTATGCATCATTCGCATACATCCATGCTTTTTATTGGTTACATTGCTCATTGCATTCTTTCCTTGAAAAAAAATGAACTCAATCATTGTTATCAAAAATAAAAGAACACGTTTTACGGTGCCCTTACCGAACTCGTGCAAGAGCTAGAATAATGGGTGAAGCAGAGGAGGTGCAAGAGCAAATGAAGGCCGACATGGAGGTCATGAAAGCGCAAATGGCCACAATGATGGAGGCCATGATGAGCATGAAGAAGATAATGGAAGCCAATGCGGTTGCAGTTGCCACTACCAGTGCTGTTGCTAAGGTGAACCCGATGCCCCCATCTGATCTCAACCAAATGAATCATCCAGCCTCAGATATGGTAGGCAAAGATCTAGGAAGTACGAATGGCCCCATGATGTGCAAATTCAAAACGAGCTTGCCTTCCCACCATATGGCTTGCCTCCCAACTATACACCACCCAATGTGGCATACACTCCCAAAGAGGATGTCAATAACTCCACTCCCATACTCATTGAGAGCCGACAACCTCATCATGTACATGTCTCTCAACTCATGGGGGAGACACATGAAATTCCCCACCACAATCTAGCTGACTCCGAGCCTTGCCTCGGATATGCCACTGAAGGGCAAGCAGTTGGTGGTATACCCCTGCAAAACACTTTGGAGGGGCCTCAATTTCGCCCCCAACCACAACCCTTCTATGGAAAAATGGTGGGTTACACACCTTCAAGCTTTGCGGATTTGGTCTTCACCGGCCAAAGGATCAAAATGGGTCTGGAAAAAGACAAATTTGATTGTCATACCCTAATTTCGTCCGGGACCATTGTTTGATGGCATGCAACCTTTGCTTGACCACTTCGAGGTACTTGGCACCCATTGTTGCACAATACTTAAAGTTCCATAACGTGCCCGAAGTCAAAAGAGAGCATTGTTGCACGATCCGTGAAATTCCGTAACATGCCGGAAATCAAAAGGAAGCATTGTTACGCAATCCGTGAGGTTCCATAACATTCCGAAAGCCAAAAAAGGGATGATTACGTTATCTGTGAGGTTCCGTAACATTACAGAAGGAAAACAAGTATCGTTACGGAATTCATAAATTTCCGTAACGTTACGGAAAAAGAATCAGCAAAAAAAGCAGGGGGTGTATTTAGTAAATAGGGGGTGAAAATAGCAACAAGGCCCATTTGGGCCTTCCAGGATGTTCCTCCAAAAGGCGGTTGCTTCTGGAGGAAGCAACCTAGCTCGCCTGGGCGAGCTGGGTGGCAAGCTCCTTCCTCGCCTGGGCGAGCTGGGTGGCAAGCTCCTTCCTCATTTTCCAATAAATAGGGGGAGGAGAGAAGAAGAAAAACGTTCAACCCTCTTGGTATCTTGGGATCACTTGAAATTAGTGAAAAAAAAATCATTTCCGTGAAGAAAATCCAAGCCGAGGCGCTTCCGTAACTCGTCCGAGACGTTTCCGTAAGCAAATCCGTGAAGATTTTCCGCCGTCTTTTCGTTCGTTCTTCGTTGTTCTTCGATCTTCAACCGGTAAGTTCCCGAAATTGAACTTTTTAATTCATTCTATGTACCCTTGGTGGTCCCCACTTGTTTCGCGCAGTTTTATTTTCTTTTCATTTACTTTCCATACCCCCTTTTGACGTGCTTTAGTCATTTATTTAAGTCATTTTCTCGCCTAATCAAAAAATAAAGTAAATTTCCACCGATCATTTGAATTGTAACATCCGTTAATTTCTATTAAAATGAAATCCGACCGTTCGGTCATGCCGTAACCACATTGGAAACCAAAAAAGAGGTAAAATAATAAAAAAATATTTTTTAGTAAAATAAAACAAATAAAATCAATCGGGCGTTTCTCTTTGGGATTTTTCTTTCTTAATTGAATTGACCAATAACTAAAGTGAAACTAAGGCTAAAATCAATTCACAAAATCAAGCTTTGTCCGCAAAAATCACTGAAAACTGCTTTAGGGTCCAACGCCTTAAACGGTCCTCTTTGCTTTTATCGGTTAACATGGACCGTTCAAAAGCATAAAATCAACATGTAACTTTACCGCAGTTGCGAGAACTACGTAGGTTTGATTTCCTCTTCGATGGAGGATACGTAGGAGCAAAAGCCCTGCTTTTGTCGACATCGTGAGATGGTTAGAGGTCCAACGCCTCATCTTTTCTCACCAAGTAAACCGAATCATTTTAAGGTCCAACGCCTTAAATGACCACCTTCCAAGTAAAAAGAATCACTTGATTCGCCCCTTTTGAAAGAACTACGTAGGTCTGATTTCCTTATCACAATTGAGGAATACGTAGGAGCAAGGGAAACACCCTTGTCGACCACAAAAAGATAAAAAAAATACAAAAAGGCATAAAAAGACATAAAAACATAAAAAGGAAAATAAAACAAATTGAAGTCATCTTTGCACACTTGATTAAAGGCTGTCGTCCCTTGTGACGGGCGCATGGGTTACTAATACCATCCCCGTGCATAAATACAACTCTTGAACCTTTCACACTTAAATTTCGTAGACCACGTATTTCCGGTTTGTCCAACGTTTTCCTCGAATAAACGTTGGTGGTGACTCCGTGCATTTTCCTTTCTTGGAAGACGCACCCGTGAGCCTCGCCTCGCTCGCCCGCAAAAGGGTAGGATGAGAATGAGAGAGAAACCCTTGCTATGACTGTCATTCCTACACGGTCAAATTTCCCATCAGCCCAACAATGTCATTACTTAGCCAATAACAGTCCCTCTCACCCAATCATCCACAAAGGTCATCCCCAACCATCCACAAAGCCTGCCTGCCGCACATCCGGTGCCAAAACACCAACCAAAAAGGAATTTTGTAGCAAAAAGCCCGTAGGATTCACCCCAAATTCCGGTGTCATATGCTAACTTGCTCCCATATCTACTTGATAATGCCATGGTAGCCATAACCCCTGCCAGGGTTCCTCAACCTCCATTTTTCTGAGGATACGACTCAAACGCAACATGTGCATTGATCGAGGCCGTACCCGAATCAAATAAACATGAAAATGCAGTAACTAGGAACTGATCCTAGATCGTTTCCCAACGAGTAGTGACAAACCAAATGTTCATAATATACTTGCAGTAACAGTAATGATTGGGGGGGGGGGTTTGGTTGTTTGGTAATTAAAGAGCAGAACAAGTAAACTGGAATACGAAAATACTAATATTAAAAATGGGTTGTTTCCTCTGATTCAGAAGCCATTCTCTTATCCTGGGTTATGGAAAATTCGTCCCTAACAGTCAACCACTTAATCCAACCCTGTTTCAATTTACTAAGCGAAAATCAACTTAGGGTTTTCAATACGTGATTAGGCACCACATACACCAATTAGCCCTTCGTCCATTAAGCATGAACGCAAGTTAGGCTCAGAGGCAATTAATCGAACACGAAGCGTGCACTGATTAATATTCACGAAATTGGGATAACTGGTGAAGGGAAAACTGCCAGGAACCCACATTACAAGCGAAACCTCAAAGAGAGTTGGGCTTCGTCATCAAAAGGAAACAACACCAGAAAATCTAGCCTTCCATGGATTCAAACAGAAAACGCAAATGAAACATGAAACAGAAACATAAATGAACAGAAACGTAAATGAACAGAAACGTAAATGAAAGTAGAAGAAGAAGCACGAATGAACTCGTAATTAGAAGCAGAAAACGGAAATTTGCATTAAGAACGAAAATTGTAACAAGGGATCAGAAAAACGTGAAAACCTAAAACCAAAGCTCTGAATAATGAAAAATAGCAGAATAGAATGCCTTGCACGAATCCCAAGGCAGCTATTTAAAAAGAGTCACTCAAAGTCATTGGGCCCTATTACAATACTCTGGCCCAAAACGAAATAAACACTGAACAACATAAAATAAAATTGCGAAATTTCCTAATTAGAAATTAACTAAGGTAAGCGCTGCTTTATTTGCCCTCTTCAAGTCCACAACTAAAATCCGGATTAAGCCTAATGTTTCATTAATTCCTGAAATTAGATTAAAAACATCAAATTAGCTAAATGAGCCCAAATATAAAATTGCCTAATTAATTGACAATTAAGACCAGTCAATAATTAAAATGGTGCAAAAAGGGTTTAGAAAATAGAAGAAAATGATGGCACATCAAAACCCCCCATACTTAGCCTTTTGCACTCCTGGGCAAAATGAAACAAAGAACAAAATCCAAGGATATCAAAGAGAGACAAACAAACACATTCATATATTTCTCAATGAACATCAAGGAATGAAAGGAATGGGTAACATCTAACATAAGGAAATCCAAAAAGTCAAGACATTCATGAAAATCATCCAAGCAACCCAATCATGGCAAAATAGTTAATCAGCTCAAGAATGAAAAGTGATAAAGCCTCACAAGATATACACTCTATCTCTCAAGTGTCTAGGCTACTATTTACCCTCAAAGCACCCATGAAAGCAAACACCACATAGACTTGGCAAGAATCTAAAATTGACAATCAACCCACAAACACAAGCACATGAGGATCAAAAGGTCTTTTAAGGTTGTAATGCGGCCAAGGACAAGGTATGGATAAATATGGAATAAGTGGCTAAATCCCAAAGGAATAGAGGAGCAAAGGGGAATAAATGCATATTAAGAAAAAAAATAAGAAAATAAAAAGAAGTAAAGATAAAAATTAAACATGAAGAGTAGAACCAAGAGTTTCATCATTCTTGTGCCATTTAAGATCTTATTCACTCAACTTTATTGCTTTTCTTTTTCTTTTTTCGATTTTTTTTTAATATATATATATATATATATATATATATATATATATATATATATATATATATATATATATATATATATATATATTTACTCTATAGCCTTTGAGAAACAACATTTCATTCAGCATGTCCAACATTTAACCAATATACAATGTACAACAAGTATGGCCCAAAATACATCATGAAGCATAGCCAACAAAACAAGTTTTCCAATGAAACAAAAACCCCCCATACTTATTCCCAAAATAATTCCAAAGCTCCAAAATTCCTTAAGGATATGGTGATATCATGTTTTTTCACTTAAGGCTTGTAGTGAGCTTCAAAACAAGGAAAGGGAAACAAGGCTCAAAAGGGCTATCAAAGGAATTAATTCAAGGTAAGTCCATTTGGCTAGAAGCTTATAAGAACAAAATTGCCTCAATCATTTCCAAATATGCATGTGAATTAGGACGCATCAACAAGAATCAAGCCAAGGCTATTGTGCAAGCAATCAATGGGGCAAAACACACCAAATGATTATGATGATGGATGGCTCAAATTCTCACAAAGGTAAAATCATCACTTTCAAATTGAGCTTTCAAAACTATCATGACATGTAGAGAAGAATCAAGGATTTCAAGTCACAAAATGTCAAGAACTTTTATTTTCAAAACAATTACCCATTTCTTGAACATATCCTATAATTCAAAGAAAAACATGCAAATTCGTACGTGCACACAAAATTGACCCAAAATATTAAACTAAAAATCCGACGAAACTAACAACATTAACAAATTAACACAACTAACAAATTAACAAAACCAACAAAACTAGCAAAACCAAAGAACACTCCCCCCCCCCCCATACTTAAACAACACATTGTCCTCAATGTAGCACAATTAAAAGATTAAAAACAATTAAATCATCAAAGAGAATCAGACAAGTGTAATAAAAGCAAAGAAGGAGATAGGAAAAGAAAAACTCCCTAAGTCATGGTGGAGGAAGAGTAGGGTGGAGTAAGGAAGTCTCTTCCACCACTACGTCCACTAAAGAAGGGTTCATGAGGAATGGCTTAAGTCGATGTCCGTTGACCTTGAAGCTCTTGTTTGTGGAGTCGCTTTTGATCTCAACTGTACCATAAGGAAAAACATTAGTAACAACAAAAGGACCAATCCACTTAGACCTCAACTTACCACTCATGAGTCCAATCCTAGAATTATACAACAACACTTTTTGCCCAACCACGAAGTCTTTTTTAACTATCATACTATCATGGAACTTCTTGGTCTTTTCTTTGTAGAACTTGGCATTCTTGTAGGCTTCCAGGCGGATTTCATCTAACTCACTCAGTTGCAACTTCCTTTCCTCGCCAGCTTGATCCATAGAGAAGTTGCAAGTCTTCACTGCCCAGTATGCTTTGTGCTCAATTTCTACTGGAAGATGACATGCCTTTCCAAAGACAACCCGATAAGGAGACATTCCTATAGGTGCTTTGTAGGCAGTCTGATGTGCCCAGAGAGCATCATCAAGCCTGGTACTCCAATCTTTCCTGCTTGGCTGCACAATCTTCTCTAGAATTCTCTTGATTTCCCTGTTAGAAATTTTTGCCTGTCCATTAGTCTGGGGGTGGTATAGTGTGGATACCCTGTGTACCACCCCGTACTTTTTAAGCAGGGCATGCATTGTCCTGTTGCAAAAATGGGTTCCTTGATCACTAACAATTGCTTTAGGTACTCCAAACCTGCAAAATAGATTAGACCTGACAAAGTCTGCGACAACTTTAGCATCATTAGTTCTAGTGGGCTTGGCTTCCACCCATTTTGAAACATAGTCAACTGCAAGGAGAATGTAAACATAACCAAAAGAGACAGGAAAAGGACCCATGAAATCTATACCCCAGACATCAAACACCTCACAGAATAGCATAGGTTGCTGAGGCATTTGTTGTCGCCATGTAAGTGTATTTCCTGCTCTCTGACACTGCTCACAAGTGCTGCAGATCTTCCACGCATCTTTAAAGATGGTGGGCCAATAAAAACCACAATCAAGCACTTTGCGAGCTGTCATTTGAACACCCAGATGACCTCCCGGTGCGGAAGAATGACAGAACTATAGGACTGAGTCAGTCTCATGATCTGGAATGCACCGTCTAATGACCTGATCACTGCACAATTTCCACAAGTAGGGGTCATCCCAAATAAAATGCTTAGCATCACTTTTAATTTTATCTTTTTGGGCCTTAGATGCTAAGGGAGGAAAAACAGAGGCAACTAA
Source organism: Glycine soja (assembly GCF_004193775.1). Classification (NCBI taxonomy): domain Eukaryota; kingdom Viridiplantae; phylum Streptophyta; class Magnoliopsida; order Fabales; family Fabaceae; genus Glycine; species Glycine soja. The sequence continues at coordinate 23,702,092 of NC_041004.1, forward strand.
ATAATTGACAATGTTAGCAAACCAGGGAGTAGAAAGAGAGTCAGAAATACTATACAATATATACAAATGATCATCCGGGAAATCATCCCGAATAGGTGAATCTGCATCAGAGACACGTTCGATCCGACTCAAATGATCAGCAACTAGATTTTGTGCTCCGCTCCTATCACGGATCTCCAAGTCAAACTCTTGGAGCCAGAGCATCCATCGGATCAACCTAGGCTTAGAATCAGCCTTCTTCAACAAGTACTTTAGAGCTGCATGGTCAGTATAAACAATAATGCGAGTACCAAGCAAATAAGATCGAAATTTTTCAAGAGCAAAAACTATGGCTAGAAGCTCTTTCTCAGTAGTAGTATAATTTGCTTGGGCAGCATCTAAAGTCCTAGAAGCATAATATATCACCCTGGGCAATTTATCAATTTTCTGAGCAAGGACAACCCCCAATGCATAATTTGATGCATCACACATAAGCTCAAAAGGGGATGTCCAGTCAGGTGCCTGGATGATGGGGGTGGTAGTCAGCGCTCTTTTTAGGCAATCAAAAGCCTCTTTGCATCTGTCATTAAAGTCAAACTCCACCTCCTTTTGCAACAAGTTGGACAATGGAAGGGCTACTTTGCTAAAATCCCTTATAAAGCGCCTGTAGAGTCCTGCATGACCAAGATCGCACCTCTCGCACACAAGAGGGGTAAGGCAATTGTGAAATAACAAAAATTTTTGCAGGATCTACTTCAATACCCTTATTGGAAATAATGTGGCCTAAAACTATACCTTACTCAACCATAAAATGACATTTTTCAAAATTTAGAACAAGGTTAGTTTCAATGCATCTATTCAAAACTTTTTCCAAACTATTCAAACAACCATCAAAAGAGGATCCATATACAGTGAAATCATCCATGAACACCTCTATGCAATTTTCTAAAAAATCACTGAAAATACTAATCATGCACCGCTGGAAGGTACCAGGGGCATTGCACAGGCCGAAAGGCATCCTCCTATAGGCAAAAGTGCCGAAGGGGCAGGTGAATGTGGTCTTTTCCTGATCCTCAGGAGCAATAGTAATTTGCATATAACCAGAAAAACCATCAAGGAAACAGTAGTGGGATTTACCTGCCAGGCGTTCAAGCATCTGGTCAATGAATGGCAGGGGAAAATGGTCCTTTTTGGTAACCTGGTTCAGCCTCCTATAGTCAATGCAGACTCTCCAATTGTTCTGCACCCGAGTAGGAATCAGCTCCTCCTTCTCATTTCTGATCACTGTGAGGCCAGTCTTCTTCGGGACTACCTGGACGGGACTCACCCATTGGCTATCGGAGATAGGATAAATGATTCCAGCTTGCAAAAGCTTGGTTATCTCCTTCTTCACTACATCAAGAATCACCAGGTTGAGTCTTCTCTGTGGTTGTCTTACTGGTTTAGCTCCATCCTCTAAATTTATTCGATGCATACATGTGGATGGGCTAATACCAGGAATGTCCACCAGGGTCCAGCCTATAGCCTTCTTATGCTTCTTGAGAACTGACAACAACTTCTCCTCTTGCTCATCAGCAAGGGAGGCAGATATAATCACTGGAAAACTCTTGCTATCATCCAAGTAAGCGTATTTTAAATTTGATGGCAGAGGCTTCAATTCTGGTGTGGTCGGCTAGACAGTGGTGGAAGGGGATGGTTTCTCAGCCTTTACCTCATAAAGAAAGTCAGAGGTATGTGTACTTCCTGAAACATGGTTAGTCCTATCTGACTCTATAAAATCAATCTCAAGAGGTAAAACACCACCACCAGGCACGCAATCAATATCACTCTCAGATTCACTCTCAGCATCAAATTCAGACATATGATCAAGTACAATTTCAGAGTCAATGCATGAAGAGTGAGAGGCATGCAGATTAGAATAAAGATCAGTCATGTATTCATCAACAACATGGTTAATTATTTCAGCACGAAATACAGAAAGATCTTCAGATGGGTATTTCATAGCATCCAGAATATAAAAATGAACAGTTATGTCACCAAATTCCATAGACAGTGTGCCTGCATAAACATCTATCTTAGTTCTAGCAGTTTTCATAAAGGGTCTGCCTAGAATGATGGGAACTGATCCTTGAGAAAATCCATCTTCCATATTCAAAATATAAAAATCAACAGGGAAAATCAGTTCACCAACTCTAACTAAGACATCTTCTATGAAACCAACAGGGTAGGCAACACTTCTATTAGCTAAATGAATTACCACATCAGTTGACTGCAAGGGGCCTAGAGATAGAGAATTAAAAATAGACAGAGGCATAACACTAAAAGAAGCTCCTAAATCTAGCATGGCATTGTCAAACTTACTATTCCCTATGATACAAGGTATGCTGAATGTACCTGGATCTTTGCATTTTTCAGGAATTTGAGGAACAGATTTACCAATCAATGCGGAGACATTTCTGCCCATGCTAATTCGTTCACTTCCTTTAAGCTCCCGCTTATTAGTGCACAGCTCCTTCAAGAATTTGGCATATCTTGGAATTTGCTTTATTGCATCCAACAGAGGTATGTTTACCTCTACCTTTCTAAACGTTTCCAAGATCTCTTTCTCTGCCTCTTCCATTTTTTTGTTGGAAACTGCTCTTGGAGGGAATGGAAGAGGGGGAATGTGCTGCTTCTGCAAATCAGAATTACCTGTGGAAGAAGATTCACCTGCACAGAAATTGTTAGGTAAATTTTTGTCATCACCTTTTTCTGGAATAGAGTGAAGTTTGGCAGGTTCATTTGCAGATGAGGAAGGTGCTACGGGTTGAGGTCCTTGACATTGCTTTCCCGACCTCAATGAAATGGCACTGACATTTTTGGGATTTTGGACAGCTTGAGAAGGCAGCTTGTCAGAATTCTGGGACTGTTGTTGATTCAATTGGGTAGCCAATTGTCCCATCTGATTGGTTAAGCTCTAAATGGAGGCTCTGGTCTCTAGCTGAAATTGCATGTTCTGCATAGTCATTTGCCTCACAAGTTCTTCGAGGGAAGGTTGTGGAGGGGCCTCAATTGTTGGTTGTTTCTGGGGTTGTTGCTGTTGTTGGATTGGTGGAGGAATGTATGGTCTACTTGGGCCAGCAGCATTTTGGAAGGAAGGAGCAGGCTGCTGTTGTTGTTGTTGAGGGCTGGACCATCTGAGGTTAGGGTGATTCCTCCATCCAGGGTTGTATTTGTTGCTGGAGAGGTCATAATTGCTCTGCTGTGGTTGATTTTGCTGCTAAGGTTGAGGAGGTCTATTTTAAATATTTGCAGCATAAGCTTCAGGCTGCTCAATTGCTCCAGGTTGCTGCATGGAAGGGCAAAGGTCTGTATGGTGGTTAGCAGAGGAGCACAAACCACAAACCCTTGTGACAGGTACAGATTTCTGATTCAAGGCCAGCTGGGTTACCAAGTTAACCAATGCATCCAGTTTGCCTTCAAGCTTCTTAGTTTCAGATGATGCAGATGGGTTTGTAGCTACCTCATGCACTCCTCTAATGACTATGGCATCATTTCTGGCGGTAAACTGCTGGGAGTTGGAGGCCATCTTCTCAATTAAATTTCTGGCTTCAACAGGAGTCATGTCTCCAAGGGCTCCACCACTGGCAGCATCTATCATACTTCTCTCCATATTACTGAGTCCTTCATAAAAATATTGGAGAAGAAGCTGTTCTGAAATCTGATGGTGGGGGCAACTGGCACATAGTTTCTTAAATCTCTCCCAGTACTCATACAGGCTCTCTCCACTGAGTTGTCTAATACCTGAGATATCCTTCCTGATGGCTGTGGTCCTGGAAGCAGGGAAAAATTTCTCTAAGAATACTCTCTTAAGGTCATCCCAGCTCGTGATGGACCTTGGAGCAAGGTAATACAGCCAGTCCTTTGCCACTCCCTTTAATGAATGAGGAAAAGCCTTCAGAAATATGTGATCCTCTTGGACATCTGGGGGTTTCATGGTGGAGCAGACAATGTGAAATTCTTTCAAATGTTTGTGCGGGTCTTCACCTGCAAGGCCATGAAACTTTGGAAGCAAATGAATCAGTCCAGTTTTAAGAACATATGGGACATCCTCATCAGGGTATTGGATGCACAAGCTTTCGTAGGTGAAATCAGGTGCAGCCATTTCCCTTAGAGTCCTCTCACGGGGTGGAGGTTGTGCCATGTTCTCAGAATGTGCAAAATCAGAATGCTCAGAATCAGAATGCTCAAAATTATAATGCTCAAGATCAGGATGTTCAAAATCACCAATAACAGAATGCACATATTCACCAGTAATGGAATGCTCAGAATGATCAAAAGGTATAAAATGATGCCTAACTAATCTATGAAATGTCCTATCTATCTCAGGATCAAAGGGTTGTAAGTCAGATGGATTGCCTCTAGTCATACACTACATTCAGCATGCACACAACTAGTTGCCTTATCATGTAAATAAAGGTGTAGGTTTGAACTACAGCTACCCTCAAATGATATCCAAATGACTTTAAATTTTGTGAGCAACCTTATAAAATGATGAGAAGATAGCACAAAAAATTTCAGACAAAAATTCAAAGTCTAACTATGAAAGCTAAAAATGGTAAGTTAAGAAAAATAAGTGAATAAAACTTGAAAAATAAAAAAGTTATGGCCGTTTGAAGTTTTGACAAACACAAAATTTGCTAGTTTTTTGGAACTTTCAAATCTGACCAAACTAAAGGCTCTAGCTATTTTTCCCACAAAATATGGATTAAAAGAAGTTACCACAAAAAAATTCAGCCAAAAATAACAACCCTAGCTACTAAAACAAAAAATCTCAAATAATTCAGCATGGGTGGTCGCTAAAATCCGTCTCTAATTGATTTCTACTATTACTTTGTTTTTGCCGCAAGCACACTCTTCACAGCAAAACACCCAAGACCGAAACAGGGGAAATGCTTAATGGAAAAACTGAAACAGAACACACATTAAACAAAATACCAGGACACTAAACAACACTAACACACATACTAACACAATACTAACAATTTAAACATAAAACACGAAAGGATTAAACACACAACACTAGCTAGCTATTATGAACCTTTGGACACTGCTCCCCGGCAACGGCGCCAAATTTGATCGAGGCCGTACCCGAATCAAATAAACATGAAAATGCAGTAACTAGGAAGTGATCCTAGGTCGTTTCCCAACGAGCAGTGACAAACCAAATGTTCATAATATACTTGCAGTAACAGTAACGATTGGGGGGGGGGGTTTGGTTGTTTGGTAATTAAAGAGCAGAACAAGTAAACTGGAATACGAAAATACTAATATTAAAAACGGGTTGTTTCCTCTGATTCAGAAGCCATTCTCTTATCCTGGGTTATTGAAAATTCGTCCCTAACAGTCAACCACTTAATCCAACCCTGTTTCAATTTACTAAGCGAAAATCAACTTAGGGTTTTCAATACGTGATTAGGCACCACATACACTAGTTAGCCCTTCGTCCATTAAGCATGAACGCAAGTTAGGCTCAGAGGCAATTAATCGAACACGAAGCGTGCACTTATTAATATTCACGAAATTGGGATAACTGGTGAAGGGAAAACTGCCAGGAACCCACATTACAAGCGAAACCTCAAAGAGAGTTGGCTTCGTCATCAAAAGGAAACAACACCAGAAAACCTAGCCTTCCATGGATTCAAACAGAAAACGCAAATGAAACATGAAACAGAAACATAAATGAACAGAAACGTAAATGAATAGAAATGTAAATGAAAGTAGAAGAAGAAGCATGAATGAACTCGTAATTAGAAGCAGAAAACGGAAATTTGCATTAAGAACGAAAATTGTAACAAGGGATCAGAAAAACGTGAAAACCTAAAACCAAAGCTCTGAATAATGAAAAATAGCAGAATAGAATGCCTTGCACGAATCCCAAGGCAGCTATTTAAAAAGAGTCACTCAAAGTCACTGGGCCCTATTACAATACTCTGGCCCAAAACGAAATAAACACTTAACAACATAAAATAAAATTGCGAAATTTCCTAATTAGAAATTAACTAAGGTAAGCGCTGCTTTATTTGCCCTCTTCAAGTCCACAACTAAAATCCGGATTAAGCCCAATGTTTCATTAATTCCTGAAATTAGATTAAAAACATCAAATTAGCTAAATGAGCCCAAATAATAAAACTGCCTAATTAATTGACAATTAAGACCAATCAATAATTAAAATGGTACAAAAAGGGTTTAGAAAATAGAAGAAAATGATGCTACATCTGCATATCATGGAGGTATTTCGGGACATTCCATTAAGCACTGTATGACCTCGAAGCGTAAGGTGCAAAGTCTAATTGATGAGGGCTGGCTGAAATTTGAGGAGAATCGCTTGTGAATCCTAACATTGACAAGTGACACCAGACATGGGGAAATTTTGAAAGCTGTTGTTAGATGTCTCTAATGACTCATTAGGATTTTCAAGTTTATGCCATTATTGTAAACCACAGTTACAATGCTAAATAAAATGGATAAATTTGACATCTTTGTCCCTCATCCTCTCGTAATTACATCTTTGCTTCCAGTAGAATGTGGGTGCAAGCCATTGGTTTGTTTTCTCAAGCGACCTACGCTCCTGAGTTTGGACTTCCAAGACCGTTCAATCAGAAATTATTCGTGCTACACATTTGGTAAGGGTGCTGTGAGTAAAGCGGAAAAAAAAGGTTAAAAAAGAAAAAGGAAAAAAAGCATTTGATTGACTGTGTTTTCAAGTAAAATATAGACGTTCATGTGACCTCATTTTATCATTCTGGAAAGTTTGTCTTTTTTAGAGAGAAGTGAGTTATCAAGAATAGGAGTCATTTGACTTAACCCGTCAACTGAAAAAATCCTTCAACTATTTCTCGTCCTTGAAAAATTCTTTTTGCGAGAATCAATCGCTTCTTTCATTCTTCCTTGCTACAAGGTTGTGAAAACAAAACAACGATGGATACCTCAGAGCCCTACACTGGGGCAATGAAAGGCACCATGCATAAACCTCCAACGAACCTAGGGGCAGATTAGAAGTTCTCACCCAATAGGTTCCCAGCTACAAGCTCATGATGAAAGATAACAATTGGTACCTGAAAGCCTTACACTAGGGCAATGAGGGGCACCGTGCATGAGCCTCAAGCGAACCTAGGGGCAGATCAAAAGTTCTCACCCGTCGATGTTTTTAAACAAAAAAAGGGGGGACAAACCCTAGGATTTCAATGGATTGATTAAACGTAAAACAGCTCCATTGCGTCACTCCAAAATGGTCAAGTGTTTAAATCAAATAGAGCATACACTCTGAGGGAGTTCCTGGAGAGATTTGCAAAAGATAGGATAAGGTTGCATGAATTATCACCTCTTTCAAAAGGACAGTCAATCTGTGTTTTCCAAAAAAATTAAATCAAATCAAAATCACAAAATAGGGAAAGAATGTCATGAACACTGTACAACATTACGTTACATTGCATTGTTGCATACGAAGTCCGCATTTGCCGCATTTCAAGACAAAGGTTGCACGCATCTGGATCCCTAAAAATCATGTTAACTACATAGATTTCCTTACATTTACTGTCCAATCTTTTAGAATTTCAAAGGACCGGCCCTCTCAATGAGTCAATCTCTTGTTATCTCATAAGGGTGGACCCTTGGGTACTAGTACCCTTAGAGGACTACACGTCCTCACATTCAGAGGGCTGCACGCCCTCGCCTTCAGAGGACTACATGTCCTCACCTTCAGAGGGCTACACGCCCTTGCCTTCAGAGGGCTACATGCCCTCGCCTTCAGAGGACTACACGTCCTCACCTTCAGAGGGCTACACGTCCTCGCCTTCAGAGGGCTACATGCCCTCACCTTCAGAGGACTACACGTCCTCGTCTTCAGAGGAATACATGTCCTCACCGTCAAAGGACTACACGTCCACACCCTCTGAGGACTGCACGCCCTTGCCTTCAGATGGTTGCACGTCGTCGCCTTCAAAGGACTATACATCCTCGCATTCAGAGGGCTACACGCCCTTGCCTTCAGAGGGCTGCACGCCCTCGCCTTCAGAGGACTATATGTCCTCGTCTTCAGAGGGCTACACGCCCACGCCTTTAGAGGGCTACACACCCTCGCCTTCAGAGGACTACATATCCTCCCCTTCAGAGGACTACACGTCCTCGCCATCAGAGGGCTACACACCCTCACCTTCAAAGGGCTACACGCCCTCACCTTCGTAGGGCGACTACACGTCCTCGCCTTCAGAGGGCTGCACGCCCTCACCAACATAGGGCTACACGCCCTCACCTTCAGAGGACCACACGTCCTCGCATTCAAAGGACTACACATCCTCACCTTCAGAGGACTACACGACCTCACATTCAGAGGACTACATGTCCTCACATTCAAAGGACTACATGTCCTCACCTTTAGAGGACTACACGTCCTCACCTTCAGAGGGCTACATGCCCTCGCCTTCAGAGGACTACATGTCATCACCTTTAGAGGGCTACATGCCCTTGCCTTCAGAGGACTACACGTCATCGCCTTCAGAGGGCTGCACACCTTCGCCTTCAGAGGACTACACGTCCTCGCCTTCAGAGGGCTGTACACCCTCGCCTTCAGAGGACTACATGCCCTCGCCTTCAGAGTGCTGCATGCCTTCGCCTTAATAGGACTACATGCCCTCGCCTTCAGAGGACTCCACGTCCCCGCCTTCAAAGGACTACACGCCTTTGCCTTCAGAGGGCTACACGCCCTCGCCTTCAGAAGACTACAAGTCCTTCCCTTCAGACGACTACACATCCTCGCCTTCAGAGGGTAGCACGCCCTCGCCTTCAGAGGACTACACGTCCTCACCTTCAGAGGACTACACGCCCTCGCCTTCAGAGGACTACATGTCCTCGCCTTCAGAGGACTACACGCCCTCGCCTTTAGAGGGCTACACGCCTTCGCCTTCAGAGGACTACACGTCCTCGCCTTCAGAGGGCTGCACGCCCTCGCCTTTAGAGGGCTACACGCCCTCGCCTTCAGAGGACTCCACGTCCCCGCCTTTAGAGGACTGCACGCCTTCGCCTTTAGAGGGCTACACACCCTCGCCTTTAGAGGACTACACGTCCTTTCCTTTAGAGGGCTACACACCCTCGTCTTTAAAGGGCTACATGCCCTTGCCTTCAGAGGGCTACACGTCCTCAACTTTAGAGGGTTACACACCCTCGCCTTTAGAAGGCTACACGTTCTCGCCTTTAGGGGGTTACACACCCTCGCCTTCTGAGGCTCCAAATTTGCGCCTTTAGAGAACTCAAAGTCCTCTGCCCTTAGTGCTTAACCAAGTCTTGTGCTCCCGAGTGAGGGGCCAATAGTTTCCCTTTATCAGTTCCTTGGCCACCCCCTGATCCCGGAGGAGGGCCAACTGTGCGAGCACAACCAAAGAGGGAGGCTATCATGCAGCTACTATACATGCCGGGGCAAGATTTCGCCCAGACCGCGACAGGAAGACGAGTGTGGATCATGCGCACCACCACAACTCTGATCTCCCCCTACCGAATTGTTAGTTGATCTGAGTCATCATGACATAGGTAAGTATGAACGTGGCTCAACTTATTTTTGATGTTATCCACTATTTTCAGGGATCGCACCCACAGGACACCCAGTGGACCCGGAGAAGTCCAATAGGGCCCTGGGGTTTTCGGCTCTGGTCATGGGCCTCTGTCAATCCTACAGGGTGCCTGTCCCCCCCAGCAAGGTCATGCCATCGTGACATAGGTAAGTATGCACATGGCTCAATTGTTTTCTGATGTCATCTACTGTTTGCAGGAATTGCGCCCGCAAGACACCCAGTGGACCCGGAGAATTTCAACAGGGTCCTGGGGTTTCCAGTTCTGATTACGGGCCTCTGTTAGTTCTATGGAGTGCCCGTCGCCCCCAGCAAGGTCATCAGGCCCCCTACTAACCGAGCTTTCATCAAGAAGTACTGCGCCCCCAGGCAGGCACAGGGCGAGACACCATAACAGTTTGTGGATGGTCGGCAGCGGGCAACAGACACACCGCCATCGCCACCACCTTCAGAGCCCCTCATCTACAAAGGTTGGAGCGTTTCCTATGACCCGTGGCCAACCAATAGGCGACCAAGTCCAAAGCCAAAGGTAAGCAAAAGTACTAGGTCCGTGATCAACAAGTCATGACGCGTCTGGCTCAACACATTAAAGAAGCACTACTAGGAGGAAACCTAGAATTGGCTACGAAGAAGCTCCCTGCGAAGCAGTCCAGGAAGGGCACCATCGAAGAGGATTCCAATGTGGCCCCACAAGCCAATACAGGCTTTGACAAACACCGATTCCAGAGCGTGGAACATCAATAGCATTTCGAGGCCATCAAAGGATGTTCATTCCTCAGACAGAGACAGGGGCAGCTAAGGGATGATGAATTTCTGCACTTCCTTGGAGGAGGCGGAGCCATACAACTGGGATCGTCTAACTTATTATTTATCCTTCATTAATGCTTTCAGTTCTTCTATTATTTTGTTATTTGCCTTGTGATCTGACATTATCTGCTTCCAATTATTATGTCCATTGTGATTAAACTGAACATGCAGTTATCTGTTGCATTGCAAGTAATTTATCGCTTTGGGCATATAGTCGTACTTACTTTACAACGATTTGTCTAAAACACAAAAAAAATGTGTAGGTCTTGTGCACTTTCGTTCGCACGCCTTTTTCAAAAAGATGTCATCTCGGGCATCAGTCGTGCCCAGGTTACAAGCTGTTTTTAATCTTTTGAAGAAAAATACAAAAACAAACAAGAACAAAAATATATCTTTCGGCTGAAAAGCCTGCACGCTTTTGAAAAGAAATAACTTCCAGCTTTTCTTTGAAAAAGATTCACTGATCATAACATAAGGTTTTTGAAGAAAAATGTGTATGCACCTAAAGGGTGAATGCTGTGAAAATTTTCCCGAACGCCCAAAATGGACTCGGATGAATGCATGAATTGATGAAAGAACATGTTTTGGAAACACTGGATTGACTTAAATAGGAAACATGAATCTTGAGCCCTAGTGTCACATGACCATAAAAACTTGATGCTTGAGTGTCCACATGGGTGCATGCATGACCAGTTTTGCATAAAATTTCCAAATCATCATTGTTGTATGTGTGTCATGGAAATAAATGTGGGACATCCCCTTTATCCCTGAACTGTTGGCCAAACCAACACCCTGACATACATCATGTTCGGCCGTTCTGCAAGCCTTTTGACCCAAGACCTCAAACCACCATAAACCTTGACCCAGGATAAGAATTTCCACCCCTGTCCTCGGAAGAAGGAACAATGGGGTCTCCCAAGAAAAAAAAAAGTCATTCACTATTGAGTTGCTAACACGCTTCCAGAACAAAGAAAGTTCCCAATCAAAGATCGGAAGAAACCAAAAGAAAAAGAAATTCCCGATCAAAGATCGGAAGAAAACAAAAGAAAAAGAAAAGTTTCCGATCGAAGATTGGAAGAAAACAAAAGAAATATACAAAAAGGTCTTTGGACCAGATAATATTTGAATTGTCACAAGCAAATAAGAAAATAAAGGAAACCACGACTTGAAGTGGTCCTATCCCTTTGATTGCCAACCAAAATTCTGTGCGTCGGTGACTTTTTCGCCCCGCACTAAACAAAAACAGAAAAGGAAAAGGCCAAAACACTCAAAGCCAAATTTCCCACCAAAAAAAAAACACCATTCCCGAAAAAGTCCTATTGACCCAGAGTTTCCTCTAAATGGTCATTTAGAAACGAAACGCTAACATCCAAAATCTCATTTATGGTTATAAGAAAATTTCATCAGTATACTCTCCTTCCCCGGTCGACACATTGTTTTTCACCAAAAATTATATGTTGCTCTGATCAGTTGGAGGTTTTGTTTCTTTACTAAATCATATTCGCATTTTAGTGAAAGAACACCGAGACTATTTTAGTCTCACACATCACAAAATCAAGAACTACGTAGGTTTGAGTTCCTCATCAGAAATTGAGGATATGTAGGAGCAAAGACCTCGCTTTTGTTGACCGCCCCACCTTTTGCTATCATGACCTGTGAGTCCGTTGGCACGCGGAGACGCCCTATATGGTAACCCGCACACACTCATTCGCTATCCATTAGACTCAAAGCCCGATAGCATGCAGTGACTAACTTCGTTTGACCACCTCAAAATGTTTAACACCCATCGTTGTGGAATCCGTAAAGTTCCAAGATGTTTCAGGAAGAAACGGGTCAAAAACACGAAAATAGGAGTGTATTTAGCAAAGTGGGTGTGCGTAAATAAACTGTTACACTCTAATTTCATCCGAGGACCATTATTGATCGCTTCGGAAGGCTTAACACTCATCGTAGTGGAATCCGTAAAGTTTCATGAGATTTCGGAAAGAAAACAACCAAAAAAACAAAAATAGGGGGTAAACTTATCAAGATAGGGGTGTAAATAGCAATTCAAATCTAGGCCCTTTCTGAACATTTTGGAAGTTGGGTTGCTTAAGGAGGAAGCAACTGGGCGGCAAGCTCCTCCACGTTTTGTTGAAAAATGGTTTTCGGGGCTTACAGGACTTTCGTAATGCTTCCGTAAAATTTCCAAAAACCTTGAGTAAGCATATTTCACTTAATATTAGTGAAAGGGAAGAGAAAAAAGAGGAAAATAAAATATGAAACACTTCCGTAAGGCTTCCGTAACTTTTCTTTAAAGTACGAAAAGGGGGTGAACTTAGTAATTGGGGTGCGCTCAGAAATCTTCCTCAAGAAGCCTCTAGGCGGCAAGCACCTCCCTTTTTCCCTATAAATAAGGGAGGGGGCTGTTTCAAAAATGTTCATGACCCCTAGGCTATGCATTTCGGCTATTTTGGGTAAAAAAAACATTTTCCGTGAAAAAAATCGAGTCGAAGTGCTTCCGTAACGCTTCCGAGACGTTTCCGTGAGCAAATCTGTGAAGATTTTCCTCCGTTCTTCGTTCGTTCTTCGTTCTTCAACTGGTAAGTGTTCCAATCCGAGACTTTCAATTCATTTCTTGTTTTGTTTTCTTTCATCTTCATCTCGTTCACTTTCAATTTTCTTTTCTTCCGTTTTTAACGTGCTTTAACCGTTTATTTAAGTCGTTATCTCGCCTAATAAATGATAAAATGAATTTCAGCCGGTCATTTGTGTTGTAGTGTCGTTTAATCACTACTAAAGCAAAATTTAATCGATCATTCACGTTGTAACCTCGGTTAAATAAAAAAAAAGCAAAATAATAATAAAATAATCAAAATATCTTGAAAAAATAATAATAAAATAATCAAAATATCTTTGAATAAAATAATAAAAAAAATCAATTGGACATTTTTCTTTGGAAGTTTCCTTGAATGAATTGACTAATAACCAAAGCGAAACTAAGGCTAAAGTCAACTCACAAATCAAGCTTTGTCCGCAAAAATCACTAAAAACCGTTTTAAAGGTCCAACGCCTTAAACGGTCCTCTTTGCTTTTATCGGTTAACATGGACCATTCAAAAGCATAAAATCAACATGTAACTTTACCACTTTTGTTGTTGGACAAGTGGCCTCAGATATCTTAAGAAGGGGGGGTTGAATTAAGATATCACAAACTATTCCCTAATTAAAAATTCTACTTTTAACTTAACCCAACAACCCAAGATTCCTTTTAAACATGAACTCCTAGATAATAATGCAAATTAATCTTACTAAATAAAAATAATAAGCAATAAACAGTAAAGGAGTTTAAGGAAAGAGAAAATGCAAACTCAGATTTATACTAGTTCGGCCACACCCTTGTGCCTACGTCCAGTCCCTAAGCAACCCGCTTGAGAGTTCCACTATCTTGCAAAATCCCTTTACAAGTTCTGAACCACACAAGGACAACCTTTCCTTTTTGTTCAAATTTCTTTACAACAAGAGACCCTTGGTCTCTTAATCTTTTCTGAGAAATAGAAAGAAGAGAAGAAGAAATCTCTCTTGAAAGAGATAGATTGAACAATTTGAGCACTCAAATAATTCCTTATTGAATTACAAGTGTATTGGCTAAGGAATTCTTAAGAGGATAAAATGATTTTGCTTTTTGAGAGGATAAGAATTTTTGTTCTGAAAAACTCTAAGCAAATTCGTGTTCCAAGTCACATATAAATAGACCTTTGATGGCCATGTAAAAACCATTTGAAAAGTTGTGACCCTTGGAAATAATTTTCTGAAAATCTCCTTTGGTAATCGATTACAAGACTTGTGTAATCGATTACAGACTTTAAAATTTGAATCAAAACGTTCAGTAACTGCTAGTAATCGATTACCATCCATGTGTAATCGATTACATAGTGTAAAATTTGAATTCAAATTTCTAATACCTGTTATAAATTATTTTGGTCACTGGTAATCAATTACATCCTCTGGTAATCGATTACTAGAGAGTAAATCTCTTGAAAAAGATATTTTTGCTTAAATTTCTTGGCCAAACCTTTTGCAGTTTCAATTTGGAATTCCCTTCCTAAAACACTAGAGATCTTCTTGATGTTGTATCTTGTATTCTTGGATTTTTGTCTTGAATTAAACTTGAGAAGCGCATTTTCATATGTCATCAAAACATCACGAACATATGGCATCATCAAAATCATCAAAGGCAAAGTCTTTGCTTCTACATTTGCAAGAACTATGTAGGTCTGATTTCCTCATCGCAATTGAGGATACGTAGGAGCAAAAGCCTCACTTTTGTCGACCACCCCAAGAGATTGTTAATGGTCCAATGCCTTAACGTTTCTCTCCTTTCAAAAACCAAGAGATCTTTAATGGTCCAACGCCTTAATGTTTCTCTCCTTGTCCAACCCCTTAACGTTTCTCTCCTTTCAAAAACAAGAGATCGTTAATGGTCCAACGCCTTAACATTTCTCTCCTTTCAAAATCAAAAGATCGTTTAATGATCCAACGCCTTAAATGACCTTTGTTCGGTTAAAATTGATCTTGCGGAAAAAGATCAAAACAACTTAACCAACGTTCAGTTCTCAAAGAACTACGTAGGTCTGATTTCCTCATCGCAATTGAGGATACGTAGGAGCGAGGGAAACACCCTTGTCGACCACAAAAAGGTAAAAAAAATACAAAAAACATAAAAAGCATAAAAACACAAAAAGACATAAAAAAGGGAAAATAAAATATTTTGAAGTCATATTTGCACACTTGATTAAAGGTTGTCGTCCCTTGTGACGGACGCGTGGGGTGCTAATACCTTCCTCGTGCGTAAAAACAACTCTCGGACCTTTCACACTTAAAGTTTGTAGACCACACCTTTTTCGATTTTTCCGACGTTTTCCTCAAATAAACGTTGGTGGCGACTCCACGCGCCTTCCTTCCTTAGAAGACGCACCCGTGAGCCCTGCGTCGCCTTTCCGCCGAAGGGTAGGTTGCGACACATACTTAGTCCATGCGTCCAAAATCTACCCTAAAGCTTATGAGAATCCTGTGACCTTCTCCTGCATCTCTGGCCCAATATTCTTGGAGTCTCCTAGCCATGGCTCTAGTGATGGATCCCCTCCTTGGAAGGATTGCATCACTGTATGTCAGTGTATTTCTTCGAGCCAAAACTCTCCCTGTTTGAAGAACAACTGGTGGTGGTTTTTTGACAAGACTAGACTGTTTGAAGCTAAGTTGAATCTTAAACCCAGTTGCAACATGAAATAGTGTGAAACTTCTATCAGCATCCCATATTCTATCAAATGGATCCAATGGATACCTGTATTTTATAAAGCTAAAACTTTAAAACCTTGGCTAACCACTAATGTGAAAGAAATGAGTGCTAGCAACACACTCTCTCTACTATTAGTTAAAACTTATTGAAAACTATATACATCATGAGTGAGACTCATTAAATAAGAAGTGTGATCCACAAAATTTGATGATTTCCAATAAATTACAACCAATAATAAAGTGTATGTTAAAAAAGTGTGTTGTTACTAGCATTTCTTACCTTATAGAATCATTGGAGTGTCCACAATTAATTCTATAACTCTTCCTTATCAACTTAATAGGAAAATCTTCCATGCCATTCGTGTAGGCTCCTTGAGGAAGTGGTCTAATTTCAGGGGAAGAAATTACAAGTGAACCTCCTTTTGGAATTGCATTTAAGCAAAATGACAGTGTATCCTTGTGGAAAGTCCATAGAAACTCTTCACTCCATGGATCTGATTCAACAAGATTTATGCTTGCAGCGATAGCTATCCCAATACAAACAAAGAACTTAGGGGATTTCCCAAGTCCATCATAGTTCTTGTACACAAATTTTGCTCTAACTAGAACCAAAGTTGTTGAATTGTTTGCTAGTATTCTGTAACATTTTCGCCTTTTGGAATTCGGGAAGAACTACGATGAGATGTTCAATAATGAGGAACCATCAATATAAGTGATGGTAGTAGTCTTGTCCGAGGTTATGTAGGTGGTGTCTGGTACCCATGAAATGTTAGATGAATTCCTGAAACTGGTTCTTCCACCACAAGAAAGACTCAAGAAATTTGTCCATTGATAATTCATGAGATTTTTATTTTTATTTTTTTATTTATTTTGTTGAAGAAAATCTATAAGAATTTAAAATTACATGTGGTTGACCTTACTAAGAAATTTGGTCATGTCTTTGACATTCAAACAATGGAATCATCAATCATAGTGTAAAACAACATAAGTACAAAAGTTATTATTAATTGCTGAGAAAATGCAAAGAAACAGTAACCTTTTTCATACCAGCACTGCATTTTAGAGAACATTTACCAGGTAATGTCCTACTTTTAAGTACATGCCACAAAGCTAAAATCATGCTCATCATTTTCACTTCTTAACATATATGAAACCAAATGGAGAATAATACCTTGAAAAAAGGAAGCCAGCTTCAATACTTAATGTTGTGAATGGTCTCAAAAAAGTATATATACATACATACCATCTTGTTCACAGAAAGTGACAAACCAGAAGCTGCAAAACAAAAAGAAGTCACCATCCCTCAAGTCCACGAGGTCATGAACACTGATGTCTATTATCTCTTTTTCTTAACTATAGATAATAAGAAAATCCATCAATGAATAAATAGTGTCACAGGTTGTACATTGAATTGATTATTAATCATAATCATTTCTAGAAGTAAAGAAAAATGATGAAAATAAAATGCAGGACAAAGCTTGAAGGAAGGGAAAAGGAGTGGAAATTTAGAACGGATCTTTGTTTGGTGGAGTATTAATTTTTAAAAGATTAAATTCTAATTTTGATCTCTAGTTTTATAAATCTACAATTTTGGTCTTCTATATTTTAATTGATACATTTGATTCCCTGGATTCTTAAACTTGTGATTTTGGTTGTTTAGTTATCTGGCATCCATTGACGGTTGACCAGAAATTGCTTGACTAAAGAGTTTAAAATATATTAAACAGATTTAGGCGGTTTTCAACTGCCGGAAATTGCTTCTCACCCTTTCCCCGCTAAGACAAATCAGATCCTAATCTTCAATGGCACAGACAAAACCAAATCCACCAATGAACCAATTTTTTCCGACACTAGCAACATAATTAACTCAAAATTTGTAAGCCTCTGCGCTGCGTTAGTAAAATTTATATGATTTTAAATCAATTTTATTTAAAATATCAAATTCAAATAAAGTATTAAAATAAAAAAATATTTAAACTTATTTTAATTTATAGAACTTAATATGTAATAATAACGTGTCTTTTAATTTTTTATATTATTATCCAATCACAAAACATTATAAAGTTTATTAATTTTTATAATAACTATTTTAAAATCATATTAAAAATAACTTTTGATTGAATAGTATAAAAACTTTTAGACCGAAAATGCTTTCCCATTAAATCCTTTGAACAATCTCTTCGCTTTGTTGTGCAAAAACAATTTACATCGGCAATTTGTGTCAAATCAATCACGTGTAAATTAATGATCAAGGGATGCCATATAACCAGCCAAAACCACAGCATTTGGGTTGCCATGCATTTTGACTTGATAAGCTTACATTTTCATGTGTATCTTGCGATTGTCAAAGAAATTATTATTCTCCCTTCAAAAAAGAATTATTATTTGAGGCAAGGTGATTTTTCTTTTGAATTTGCGTTCATTATCTGCAAATTCTTCAAAGTCAATGCTTAGAATGCAAGTTTTGACTAATATTTACTCCATTTAATGGTAATAACGTATGCACAGGATACTTAAGACATGGGCATCCAAGCCATTAAAGTAATTATAATTGTTAGTACATACATTCACTGTCAGTTTTTCACGAGAATAAAGTAACTTCTCAACAAAGGCAGCCACAACCAATGCCCACGCTCTTCAGCTAATAATGTCACAATTTTTTTTCTTGAAAAACTTGAGCAACTCGACTCTAATTTTTTTCGCACTAATAATATCTCTTAATTCAAATCCTTTTTCAAATCTAAAAACTATCTAAACAGTTCTATCATTGAAAAGTACACAAGAATAAGAATTGTATTAGGGAGAAGCGCTAGCAACACATTTTCAAGCAAGTTTTTTTGAACATATAATTTTTAATATGTATCAAAATTTATTATAAATCATAAAAGTTTACGGGTCTCACTCTTTATGTAATAAGTCTCACTCATAGTTTTAAAATTAGGGATAAATGTTAATAACAAATTCATATAATTTTTAATAAATTTTAGTTAACAATAATGTGGTGAAAGAGACTAATTGTGTTAGACGAACATATGAATTGATTATATATATATATTGAATTTTGTGAGCTTATCATACATTTGTGGTTTACAAAGCTCACCCAGTCAGGTTGTATTTGACCCGTTCATTTAATACTATTCTTTGTAGTTGAACACTTAAGATTTACCTACTTTTAAGTGAGAAAATGTGTCAATTTATTATGCACCTTACTTTAGACGTTTAGATTAAATTCATAAACTTATCTTAATGGTGAATTTACACATCAAATACGAGCATTGATTTGGTATCAGTAGCTCATGTTGTCTGAGTTGCATCAAATTGTTTCTAAGCAATCATATTCCATGCATGAGTTAGTCCAAGAACTTGGTAACAAGTCACATGCTATGTGTGTTCTGTTAGGATAACAAGTCATGTCAAATGCAGCAAAATATGTGAAGACAGAATTATTACGAGCATGCGAATCCACTAATACGAGATTATTTTTATTTTTAATAACTAGTTTCGAGTTAAATATTCACATAAAGAATTATGCCATTCAGGATGATATTACCTAACTCGAACAACATAATTGTTTCCTGTGGTACGGAGGATATTTGAGGTTCCATACCAATTTTATTATATTTGCTAACGGCACCTTAGAATGCTGTCATCAGCAAAAATAGGTGGAAATAGTGGACCACCGAAATTAGAATTTAGAAGCAGAGTATTTGTCATTTGTGTAACTGCCATTACAAATGGTGTTAGGAAAGGGGCGGTTCTGTGTACATCAACGTGTTCACTTATGAACCAAACTTTTTGGCCCCATTCCCATGCTTCATCGTCAATGGTTTTGGGATGAGATGGTTCCATCCAAGACTTAAAAGACTTCATGGCCCCCATCTTGCACACACGTACTAGTACTACACATACACTTTTTTCCTTTTTCCAAAATCCCTTTGTTGTTGTAGCTACCCTTCAGAGCAAAGAGAGAGAGAGAGAGAGAGATGTCTCTTCCAAGACCCAGTGAGGGTAAAGCCCCTTCTCAGCTGAAAGAAGGAGTAGCACCTGCTGCTGCTGAAGCCTCAACCTCTTCTTCATGGAATAATAGGCTAAACACTTTTCCTCCTTTATCTCTACACAACAAGAATAGCAAAATTGGTAGGTTGCACATTCTTTTTTTGTGTGTTATGGAACACAACATAACACTAATCAGTTCTTAAAAGGACTAAATTAAAGGGCAGTTTTATTAGGTAATTTTGTTGTTATTCAATTAAAACTGGATTTTCATCTCGGTGACCTGCTCGATTAAGGTCGACATCTCGGTGACCTGCTGGATTTTCATTAGTCTTCTGTTTTCTAAAATTTATTTGTACCTACATTTGAAAGTATTTCTCTCTGAACACATTCTGCTTTCTAAAAGTTTGTCCTTTGGGCACTTGATCAAGATAACAGAAGAGGAAGAAAAAATATCTATCAGCTGTTTTTGGTTTTTAAAACACTTGTTTTGTAAACAATTTTTAAAACTAAATAGATTTTGGAAGAGAAATCACGTGTCCTTAAAGAACTGTATCTAAATTTTATCCTTCTTCAAATGCATCACATATAATGCTAGTTCTTTTCCTTTCTTTCATTTTCTTCAAGAGAGTTAATTTTAAATATTAACTTTCTTTTTCTTCTAAAAAATGGAAATAAAGAAAGAATGTTACATGACAATAAAGAGTTTTTGTGCAGTAAAGATAATGTTTTTATGTATGCACATTAAGCATGGTGAACTAATTGGTGGACTGTTTTACTAATCCAGAAGACAGTGATGAGGATATGTTCACAGTTCCAGATGTGGAAGCCACACCAATTAATGTTCATTCTGCAGTGACTCTTCAAAATAGTAACCTTAATCAACGTAATGTAACAGACCCTCAATTTCAATCTGGCTTTCCTGGAAAGCGCCGCAGGGGAAGAAATCCTGCAGATAAGGAACATAGACGCCTCAAGAGGTACATATACATATAGAGTAGTTTTTTTTTTTTTTGTTTTTTTATTTACATGAATTAAACACGGTATTAGGGAGTTTAGGACACTCACACACTTGTTCAACCAATTAAGCTAGATCCCTTAGTATATACATACACATATTTTGTATATATTTTGCATATTTTTGCTACCTTATTCAAATGTTTTCATAAATTGGTGGCTGAAACAAGTGCAAAGAGGAGAATTGGGTCTTAAAAGGTCTAACCTTCTTTTGGTTAGTATTTTTGGTGAGACTCTGATTGAAACCTATGACTTATGCATATTATCTAAATTTCTTATCACTAGGTTGACCTTGACGGGTAATTCTTTATAGAAATGTATAAGTGTATGTGTCGAATCAATTGAGATATAGAATTTGATTGTAGATTTGATCTGAAATAGTTGGCAATCACAATATAAGTTTTTGAGGTATTCAACTAATGGGTGATCGAAGGAAGAAATTCTTGTTACTATAGAGTTAATATACTAAGCCATTCAAAATACAAATATTCAATGTATACAAATTTATGCGTGTCATTAGATTAATGTATAAATTTATTAACATGTGTTTATTTCAATGGAAAAATTTCCATTTTTTTAATGACATGATTTTGAATCTGTTGTTATATAAAAAAAAACTAAATATTGAAATTTTGTTCTTTTATCATCTGATTCTATCAAAAGATTGGTAGCTTACTTTTAGACAAGAAGATAATATGTGAAATAGATAGAAGAATACTAAGAACTACATTGAAAGAAATTATTAAAAAAATCTCATGCATAGAGAATATTAATTTTGAAAATATAGTTTTTAATTGAGTTCAATGATGTCATCTAATCCATATAATTGATTTCACCTAATAAGGAAAAAGTTCCTGTTATTGTTGTTGTAGTTGTAACACTTTTTAAATTTTAAATATACTAAAAGTTACACCTTTTATTAATTTTTAATTCTTTGACAAAATATCTTGAAAAATCATTGGCGGGACCATATAATAAATATAGACAACCAGTTCAAGGTAATACTATAAACATATATTTATGGTGTGCACGCGTTTGAATTGTACAAACTTTTTAAAACCCATTTTTTTAAATGTGTAAAGTATTTGCTATGAATATAAAATTATCATAAACCATAAAGGGTGTATATATGACATTTTGATATTATTGCAAACAGGTTGTTGCGGAATAGGGTCTCTGCTCAACAAGCCCGCGAAAGAAAGAAGGTTTATGTGAATGACTTGGAATCAAGAGCTAAAGAGATGCAAGATAAAAACGCTATCTTAGAAGAGCGTATCTCTACTTTAATCAATGAGAACACCATGCTGCGGAAGGTAACACATTGTAGAACTTTAGTCTTGTATATTTATTAAGAATAAATAATATACACACTTAAAAGATTTTATATACTATTATCTAATTACAAATCACTATCATTTAAAGATTATATCTAATTAATCAACAGTGTAAAAACTTTTATACAGATAAAACATGTTTATTAAACTCATATATTAGGTTTAATTACATATTTTATCATCAAAGTTTTATAATGTCACAAATTTTGTCCTCCAAAATTTTTCCCGCAAACTTCACCCACTCCAATTTTGAAAATATCATGAATTTTATCCCTATGCAAAAATATACCCCAACAATTAATGAAAATATTACAAAATTGTCTTAATTATGGCGATTTAAAGTAAAACTGCCATAAAATATCTTAATTTTAACAATTTTTGTATGTGAGAGTCAAATTTGTGAGAGAAAAATTCTTTGAGGGGGCAAAATTCATGACATTGTAAAATTGAGGGAAAAAAGATAGTGGTATGTATACTAACCATCATTCACCAACAGGTTCTTATGAATGCGAGGCCAAAAAATGATGACAGCATTGAACAAAAGCAAGACCAGTTAAGTAAGAGCTAACAAGCAAAGCTAGAGGGTGCGTCAAAGTAAGGCATTCAAGAGATGCATTTATGATTTATTTTAGACACTAGAAATTATAAATTTATAAATATATTATTACTTTATTTCTTTACTCGTTATTATACTTCCCTCAAGACTATAGATTTGAATTAAAAAGAAACTTTATTGTGATGTAAAGTTTTAGTCAGACTATATATAAAAAGCCATTTACAATTTGTCATTCTCATTATGAGGTTTCTCCCGTCTAGATCGACCCACACTTAGGTGTGGGAGTATTTTCTATTGAAAGGTGTAACATCTTATTTTTCGTAAAATAAATTAATAAAGATTTTATTTAAAAATAAATAGAGTTTTAAAAAAAAATATTTTTATAATTAAATAAAAGAGAAATAATTTTATTAATCAAAATAATGGTTTTAAGGTAAATAAAATAAATATGTGTTTTTAGAAAATAAAATGATGTTTTATTTATTCATTTGATAAGAGTAAAATAAAGCATTTTTTTTATAAAATAATAAAATAAATAAAAATAGAATAAATAATAGACTCAGAGTACTTCAACTATAAATAGAGATATATTAGGTGAGTTTTTACATTTATGATATATTTCTATGCTCTCTCTTCCTTCCAAATTAATTTCTCCTCTCCCAAAACCCTTTCATTTTCTTGCATACACTCAAACATGTTCCAGTAAAATTACGATCCCGAACGTGTTAACCATTGAATCATCCTGAAATGTGGACATCACCTTCAGAACTCAGTTTTGCACATCTCCATGTTGGATCGAGTGGCCTCAGAATAATTAAGAAGGGGGGTTGAATTAATTATTCTTAAACCTTTACTAATTAAAAATTACTCTTTTAAGGCTTTTACTAAATTGTTAAGAGAAAGAGGAGTAGAAGAGAAACTTAACAAAAAGTAAAAGCGGAAATTAAATGCACAGCGGAAAGTAAAAGAGTAGGGAAGAAGGAAACAAACACACAAGGATTTTTATACTGATTCAACACAAACCCGTGCCTACCTCCAGTCCCCAAGCAACCTACGATCCTTGGGATTTCTTTCAACCTTGTAAAAACCTTTTACAAGCAAAGATCCACAAGGGATGTACCTGAAATTCTGATACTGAGGACAGATGTCGTACAGGATGTCACGACATCCCGCTTCAGAACATGCAGATTATATATGACAGTATGAACAGATTAAACAAGTAAATAACACAAGAGAATTGTTAACCCAGTTCGGTGCAACGTCACCTACATCTGGGGGCTACCAAGCCAGGGAGGAAATCCACTAGAATAGTATTAGTTCGAAGATCTAACAGCCACTGTATACAACCTTCTCACCTAATCACTACCCATGCAACTTCTACCTAAGAGCCACTCTTAGATATGAGAACCCCTCTCACTCCCTCTCAATCACTCACCCGTGTTTACAAACAAATCAAAGACACACCAGAGATTGCTCTCTGAACAATAGAGATCAACTCTACACACTCAGGTCCAACACTTGATGTTAGGGTAACATCAAGGTGGCTCACAAAACACTCAAGTCCCAAAACTCACAAAATAACTCTTCAATCTCGGACTTGGTAGAAAACTCGTGCAGCCTTCATGTTTATATAGCAGTGTGCGTATCTGGGCTGCAACAACTTGCGCTGGATAAGATCTATCATTCTCCTGAAAAATCTGCACTTAAAGATCTAAAAGATAAAGTTTGATCTTTTAGTTTTTATCTTTAATCTTTAATCCCTGAACGAACTATTCAAGTTTGTAATTCGAACTTTAATTATCTTTTAATTCGTTCCTAAAGATAGATCGCCTAATCTGTTGCTGACTGCACATTAATCTGTTAAAGGTATAACAGATTTATGTGTCCAGTATTTTCGGGCAGGATGTCCTGGACATTGTATCCGACATCGTGGATCCTGCAGCTTCAATTCTTCATTTGACATTTTATCTTGCCTTGTGCATTGTGCAGCCCGATCTGATTCCTTGACATAATGTTAGACATCATGTGCAGCAACTCCAGCTTTCCTTCATTGTCTAAGTGCTTATGTTTTAACAAAATTTTAGCCAATCTTTTAAGACTCAGTAAAGCTAAGCACTAACAGTACCCTCCCTTGTTCTCTTTGAACCTAGTGGATGTACCCTCCACTAGAACTGATCCACAAGAGATGTACCCTCTCTTGTTCTCAGTTAAACCCAAGTAGATGTACCCTCTACTTGTGCCACAAAGGATGTACCCTCCAATGTGTTAAGACAAAGATCTCAGGTTGTTACACCTTTGATACTTTGTGAATGGGGATACAAAAGAATTCTCAGGCGGTTAAACCTTTGAACGCTTTTGTATTAGGGAATGGAAAGAATCAAAAGAATTCTCAGACTGTGTCATTTTTGAATTCTTTGACAAGGGAGAAGGGAGACACAAAAGAATTCAGGCGGTTAGTCCTTCCTTCTTTTGGAAAAGGGAGAAGAGAGACACAAAAAGAATTCAGGCGATTAGTCCTTGGCGAATTCTTTTTGGCAAAGGGAGAAGAGAATGAAAAGGATGAATAACACTAGTTTTCAAGGTTTGGAAAAACCAGAAAACTTCAGAAAACTTTTGGTACAAAGAAGAAGAAGAAGTTCAAAGAGATTCAAGGCTTGTAAAGGATTGTAAGAGATTCTTAGAAAGACTTGGAATCAATTAATTTAAAATGCAAGACAAAGCCTTGCTTTTATAGACTCTTCATGTATGGTCAAGAAAGTCATTCTGAAGAGTTATATCTTTTTAGAAAAACTTAAAACCCATTTGAAAAAGTCAAAACCTTTTTGAAGAGTTACATCTTTAGATTTTTCAGAAACAAACACTGGTAATCGATTACCAAATATGTGTAATCGATTACACAAAGCTTTTGAATGAAACAATGTGACTCTTCACATTTAAATTTGAATTTCAACGTTCAAGGGCACTGGTAATCGATTACCAAAACATTGTAATCGATTACAGTCTTTTGAAAATATTTGGAACGTTGTAAATTCAGTTTGAAATCATTTTCAAACTCATTTTGCTACTGGTAATCGATTACACCATTATGGTAATCGATTACCAGAGAGTAAAAACTCTTTGGTAAAGGTTTTGTCAAAAACTCATGTGCTATTCAAAGTTTTGAAAAAACTTTTTAATACTTATCTTGATTGAGTCTTTTCTTCATTCTTGAATCTTGAGTCTTGAATCTTGATCTTGATTCTTGAGATCTTGAATCTTGAATCTTGATTCTTGATTGTAGGCTTTCTTCTTGAGTCTTGAATTCTTCTTGATTCTTGAACTCTTGACTTGTTCTTGATTCTCTTGAGATGAATGTTCTTTGATTCACTTGAGATGGATGTTCTTTGATTCACTTGAGCTTTTTGTTCATCACTTTTGTCATCATCTTTTGTTGTCATCATTGTTATCATCAAAACACCTTTGAATCATTGCACCTCGAAAGGAGACAATGAAATTGAGGCTTCAATCCGTTCTCCTTCCCTCTAACACTTGGAAACCCTAGTATAACAACTAGAGGAAAAGCTAGAGGAATCTTAGGGAACCACTAGAGATGTTCTTATGGCCACCGGACTACACAAGTGAGCTCACTTAGAGGTAAGGGATGAGTTTATCACAATTGGAGTTATAATGAACATGTGTAGGGATTCTTAGAGGATCAAATTAAGGTTTATTTTAGAGTGTGTCTACAATTTTGATATTATCTCTACAGTTATAACTGATTTTTTTATGTTTGATGGACCAATTGATGTCCCAATGCAAAATTGCTATGAAATTGATGTGTTCTTGAGTTAAGTGTGAACCCTAGACATTGATATTTTTTTTCTTCTAATTAGCGTGAATTGATGATTATAACACACACACACACACACACACACACACACACACACACACACATATGAATTGTTAAAATATATTAGGAATTAATAGTTCAAATAATAAAATTAAATTGAAAGAAATTAATATATTAAGATTCAACGATAAACACTTTCAATGCATTTTTAGTTTCATTATTTATTAACTCTTTTCAATTGAAAATAATATAGTTTGATTTAGTATATACACGTTTTGTGTCATGTAAATATTAATATTATTACTATGTGATATGTATATGGTGCATGATGCATGATAACGTGATGTCTTGGGATTATGAAAGTTTGATGAATTGTAAGTGACAAGTTGAGTATGTGTTAAATTGTGAGATCATATGTGCATTAAGATGTTGTGTGCATTGAGTTGTGGGCTATGAATAGTACAATCACACAACTGTAAGACACTTTAAGGCGACAAGTTAATGCGTGACGAGTTTTATGATGGGATCCTCTCTGGGAACCTGTCGAGTTTAATCACTTTGAGGCACAACAACTTAAAATCATTTTGAGAACAATTGAGGCGTCGTGTGTTTTGTATAGTTCATAGAAAGAGTTTGCGTGTTAAAATATTTTTTGGGTTGGACCTGAATTAGAAGGGAGAGACCTGACAGACTGATCGAGGTCGTACCCGAATCAAATAAACATTAAAAATGCAGTATCTAGGAAGTGATCCTAGGTTGTCTCCCAATGAGCAATGGTCAACCAAACGTTCATAACAGATAGTAATAAAACAGTAACGAATTGGGGGGGGGGGTTGTTGTTTTTGTAATTTAAATAGCGAGCAAATTTTAATTAGAAAATAACAGAATCTAAACATTTTGTTTCCCCTTGATTCACAAGCAAGTCTCTTATCCTAGGTTACGAGAATTTATCCTTTATCAGCTCAACCACTTAATCCAACCCTAAATTAAATTACTAAGCAAAATTTAACATAAGGCAGTCATTATGTGATTAAGCAACACATACACCAATTAATCATGAACCAAACTGATAATTAAGCATGAACGTAAATTAATTGCAAAGACAATTAATCAAGCATTAAGCATGAATGGATTAATAGTAACAATTACAGAGTAATTGGTGAAGAGGAAAAATTGATTATAATTCAATAGTAATAATAAAACCTCAAAGAGAGTTGTGCTTGATCCTCAAGGGAAAACAATGCTGGGGACTTAGCATTCCATTAATTAGTAGAAAACGAAATTGCAAATTGAAGTAGAAAACGAAATTTTATTGCTACGCGAATAGTAAAAACTGGAATTGCAAAACCTACAATTATTCTTTCTCCCAAAACGAAAAGAAACTCCTAAACTAAAACCTTGGTGATGTTATATAGGTTCTCAGCCCCCAAAGCTTACAAATCTGTTTTAAGTCCAAGCCCATTAATAAAATAAAATATGGACAAGGTAAGATAAGATTTAATAAAATAAAATCTAGATAAGATAAAATCTAGATGAAATAATATGTAGATTAGATAAAATCTGGATAAGATAAGATTTGGTAGAATAAAATTGTCTGCTCTCTTCAAGTCCAAGCCCAATTCCGGATTCAAGCCCAATTGCTTATAATTCCCCTAAAATTAAATTAAAAACACAAAATTAGTCCAGTAGGCCCAAATGATAAAACTGCATAATTAATTTGACAATTAAGGCTAATCAGTAATTAAAATGGTGACAAAAAGGGTTAAGAAATAGGAGAAAATGATGACACATCAAATCCCCTCACACTTAGCCTTTTGCACTCCTGGGAAAAATAAAAAAAAAACAAAGCAAGGGACAAATCCAGAGACACTAAAGAGAAACAAACAGACACAAAAACAATTACATATTTCTCAATGAATCTCAAGGAATGGAAAGAATGGGTAACATCCAACACGTAAAGAGTTAAAGAATCAAGGCCATCATGAAAATCATCCAAGCATCTCAAACATGGCAAGATAGTCAATCAGCTCAAGAATGAAAAGTGATAAAGCCTCACAAGATATGCACTCTATCTCTCAAGTGTCTAGGCTACTGTTTACTCTCAGAGCACCCATGAAAACAAACACCACATAGACTTGGAAAGACTCTAAAATTGACAACCACATCACAAACACATGCACATGAGGATCAAAAGGTCTTTCAAGGTTGTAATGGGGCCAAGGACAAGGTAGATGAAAGTATGGGATAGTAGCTAAAACCCAAAGGAATAGAGGAGCAATGGGGAATAAGTGGGAAGTAAGAAAAAGTAGTAAACCCCAAAACCAAAATTACAAATTATGTTTTAAAAAGTAAACCCAAAACAAAATCAACCAAGTCCTCAACCAATCCAAGTCTTCAAACCAAGATCTCATTTATTCAACTTCAACTTCATTCTTTTTTTGTTTTTTTTTTGTTTTGTTTTTTTGAACGTGAACAGTAGCAATTGAAAGCATTTGAAAAGTAAAGCAACAATTAGGCAATATATGTATACATCATCAAGCATGGCCAATAAAAACATATCATCCAATGAAACATACCCCCCTCACATTTATTCCCAAAACAATTCCAAAGCTCCAAAATTCCTTAAGGGTAGGGTGAAATCATGGTTTTTCACTTAAGGCTTGTAATGAGCTTCAAAACAAAGAAAGGGGAACATAGGCTCAAAGGGGCTATGAAAGGGATTAATTCAGGGTAGGCTTATTTGGCTAGAGGCTTACAATAACAAAATGCCTAAATCATCTCCCAACATGCATGTGAAGCAAGAAGTATCAACAAGAGTCAAGCCAAGGCTATTGTGCAAGCAATCAATGGGGCAAAACACACCGAATAAAATAGATGATGATGGCTCAAATTCTCACCAAGGGTAAATCTATCACTTTCAATTCGAACTTTCAAAACTAACTTGACATGTAGAGAAA
Organism: Glycine soja; assembly: GCF_004193775.1. Classification (NCBI taxonomy): domain Eukaryota; kingdom Viridiplantae; phylum Streptophyta; class Magnoliopsida; order Fabales; family Fabaceae; genus Glycine; species Glycine soja. Next base: position 23,731,442 of record NC_041004.1, read on the forward strand.
AACAAGGGTTTTAATTCACAAAATGCCAAGAAACTCCTATTTCAAAAACAATAACCCATTACATGTACATAACCAAAAATTCAAAAAGGAACATGCAATGTTGTACACAAAACATAAAACCAAAATAACAAAATTAACCTAGAAAAAAAAACCTAATAAAATAAAACTAGAATACCCAACAAAATTAAAGAACAATCTCTCTCTCCCCCCCCCCCCCTCACACTTAAACAACACATTGTCCTCAATGTAGCACAATCATAAGATCAAGAACAATCAAAACAATCAATAAATTTGGACAAGTGCAACAAAAGTAAAGAAGGAGATAGAAAAAGAAAACTCCCTAAGTCATGGCAGAAGAGAAGTAGGGTGAAGTAAGGAGGTCTCCTCCACTACTACATCCACTAAGTAGGGATTTGTAAGGAATGGTTTCAGTCGGTGTCCATTGACCTTGAAGCTCTTATCTGTGGATTCACTTTTGATCTCAACTGTACCATAAGGAAAAAAATTAGTCACCACAAAAGGACCAATCCACTTTGACCTTAACTTACCACTCATGATTCCGAGCCTAGAGTTATACAATAAAACTTTCTGTCCAACCACGAAGTCCTTCTTAGCTATCAAGTTGTCATGGAACTTCTTGGTCTTCTCTCTGTAGAATTTGGAATTCTCATAGGCTTCTAACCGGATCTCATCTAGCTCACTTAGTTGCAACTTCCTTTCCTCTCTAGCCTGATCAATAAAGAAGTTGTAGGTCTTTACAGCCCAGTTGATGAAAGCTTGCTTGTGGGGCTTCTATGGGGGCTGGATCTTTGAGCTTCAATGAGGTCCTTTAATGGTGATTTTCCACCATGGAGATGCAGCGGAAGACAAAGGAGAAGAGGTGAGAGGAGGCGCCATCCACTAGGGAATAAGCCATGGAAGAAGGAGCTTCACCACCAAGATGAGCCTTGGATAAGAAGCTTGGAGAGGATGCTTCAATGGAGGAAAAGAAAGAGGGAGAGAAAGAGAGAGGGGGGAGCACGAAATTGAAGGGAGAAAAAGGGAGAGAAGTTGAACTTTGAGTTGTGTTTCACAAGACTCTCATTCATCAAAGTTACAGCAAGTGTTACACATACTTCTATTTATAGACTTTGTAGCTTCCTTGAGAAGCTTTCTTGAGAAAACTTCCTTGAGAAGCTTCTTTGAGAAAACTTCCTTGAGAAGATAGAGCTTAGCTACACACACCCCTCTCATAACTAAGCTCACCTCCTTGAGAAGCTTCCTTAAGAAGATTCCTAAAGAAGCTAGAGCTTAGCTACACATACCTCTCTAATAGCTAAGTTCACCTCCTTGAGATGAGAAGCTAGAGCTTAGCTACACACCCCCTATAATAGCTAAGCTCACCCCCATGACAAAATACATGAAAATACAAAAAAAAATCCCTACTACAAAGACTACTCAAAATGCCTCGAAATACAAGTGGAAGATTCTGATGCAATCCTACCCCGCAAGGGCATTGGATAGAAGACTCCAAGAAGATTGGGCCAGAGATGCAAGAGAAGGCCCTAGGGTTCTCATGAGCCTTAGGGTAGATTTCGAGCCCATGGGCTAAGTATGAGCCCACTTATTTTTGTACATATTAGATTAAGGTTTCATTATTTTTGGGCCTTGTATTTAGGGCTCCATAATGTAGGTAAGGTACCCTAGAAATGTAGGATTTTTCAGCCCTTGTATTTTAGGGCACCTAGACTAGTTTTTGTATTAGGGATAGTTTTGTAATTTCACATGCATTAAGTGAATATTTGATGTGTGTGTTGGAAAATAAATTTAATTGAATTGGGAGAAGCCCAATCCAATTAAATTTTAGAGGGGGGGGGTGAGCATTTGCTTGCTACACCCCATTGCCACATCATATAGTCACACTTTGTGCATGTCCTTCATGCTTTACATGCCTCATGACACCTAAGCACACTTAGTGGAGAATCTTGGAATTGATCTTGGATTAGTGGGCTGAACCATAACTAAAATTCACTAATCATAATTAGTGAAATTTTGGCTCCAAAGTTTGGCTCCACAAATTCAATTTCAAATTCAAGTGAAATTTGAATAGAAATTCAAATTTCCCTCCAATTTGGTGTGACACTTAGGCTATAAATAGAGGTCATGTGTGTCCATTTTTTTGAACTTTGATCATTTGAATATTAACTTCATATTTCAGAGCTCTTTTAGAGCACAAAATTTCATGCTCTTCTCTCCCTCTCCCTTCATTCATCTCCCTCTTCCTCCAAGCTCTTATCCATAGCCTCCTATGATGGTGAGCTTTTTCTAGACTCATCTTCTCCTTGAAGTGGCGTCTCCTCTCTCTCTTCCTTCTCCATTCCGCTGCCATTCATCTTCCAAGAAGCAAAGGAATCCATTGATGAAGAATATCCTAGGCCTACAAGCTCCAATGGAGCTTACATCACATAGTAGTTTAGTATATTTATTGTTCTTTTGAACTGGATAACTGTTGTACTGTTCTTGTATGCAAAGCAGATCTTCCGCAGGTGATTTGATTCCCATTGATTTGGATATTAACGCCACTTGTAGAAGGCATAATCAAGGGAGAATTAGCAAATTTTTGCAAGACTTAGAGGCAGCAGCAATTCCAGAGGAAGAACCTCAATCTTCTGAGGCATCTTCTAGTTTTCCTATTGTAGAACATGTAGAAGCAAAGCTTCATGATGAATCAAGATTGATTCAAAGATGTTGTGATGATAACAAAGGTGATGACAAAAAGATCAAAGGTCAATTCATGATAATCAAAGAATGAGTTTAAGATGTTCCAGATGTTCAAGATTGAATCAAGAACACTTCAAGGTGCAAGAGGAAATTTGATTTCAAGAATCAAGAATCAAGATTCAAGGTTCAAGCTTCCAAGAATCAAGATCAAGATTCAAGACTCAAAATTCAAGAATCAAGAAAAGACTTAATCAAGATAAGTATGAAAAAGTTTTTTCAAAAACTGAATATCACATGGATTTTTCTCAAAACATGTTTACCAAAGAGTTTTTACTCTCTGGTAATCAATTACCAGATTATTGTAATCGATTTCCAGTAGCAAAAATGTTTTTCAAAAAGCTTTCAAATGAATTTACAACGTTCCAATTGATTTCAAAAAGCTATAATCGATTACAATGTTTTGGTAATCGATTACCAGTGTCTTTGAACGTTGAAATTCAAATTCAAATGTGAAGAGTCACATCCTTTCACATAAAAGCTTTGTGTAATCGATTACACTGATTTGGTAATCGATTAAGAGTGATTGTTTTTGAATAAATCAAAAGATGTAACTCTTCAAATGGTTTTTGTCTTTTTCAAATTGGTTTTAAGTTTATCTAAAAGTCATAACTCTTCTAAATGGTTCTCTTGACCAGACATGAAGAGTCTATAAAAGCAAGACTTTGATTTGCATTTCACATCTATCTAATCCATCAATCTATCTTTTTCCAATTCATTCTTTACACAAGCAATTTTTCCACATTCATTTATGAGTCTCTTTGAACTTCTTCTTCTTCCTTTTGCCAAAAACTTTTCAAAGTTTTCTGGTTTTCCAAACCTTGAAAACTGTGCTATTCATCTTTTCATCTCTTCTCCCTTTGCCAAAAAGAATTCGCCAAGGACTAACCGCCTGAATTCTTTTTGTGTCTCTCTTCTGCCTTTTCCAAAAGAACAAAGGACTAACTGCCTGAATTCTTTTGTGTCTCCCTTGTCAAAGAATTCAAAATGGCACAGCCTGAGAATTCTTTTTATTCTTCCCTTTCCCTTATACAAAAGATTTCAAAGGACTAACCACCTGAGAATTCTTTTGTATCCCCATTCATAAAGTTTCAAAGGTTTAACCGCCTGAGATCTTTGTCTTAACACATTGGAGGGTACATCCTTTGTGGTACAAGTAAAGGGTACATCTACTCAGGTTGTTGACTGAGAACAAGAGAGGATACATCTCTTGTGGATCAGTTCTAGTGGAAGGTACATCCACTAGGTTTTCAAAGAGAACAAGGGAGGGTACATCCCTTGTGGATCTTTGCTTGTAAAAGGATTTTTACAAGGTTGGAAAAGAAATCTCAAGGACCGTAGGTCGCTTGGGGACTAGATGTGGGCACGGGTTGTTGTCGAACCAGTATAAAAACTCTTGTGTGTTTGTCTCCTTCTTCCCTACTCTTTTAATTTCCGCTGTGCATTTTATTTTTCCTCTTTTACTTTTGGTTAAGTTTATCTTCTACTCTTTATTCTCTTAACAACATAGTAAAAGCCTTAGAAGAGTAATTTTTTAATTAGTAAAGGTTTAGGAATAATTAATTCAACCCCCCCTTCTTAATTATTTTGAGGCCACTTGATCCAACAAGTGGTATCAAAGCAGGTATCTTGTAGAAAGTGTAGAAGCAAAGCTTCATGGTGAATCAAAGGTGATTCAAAGGTGTTTTGATGATAACAATGATGATGACAAAGGTGATGACAAAAAGCTCAAAGATCAATCAAAAGAACAACTCAAGTGAATCAAGAACAATTCAAGAGTTCAAGAATCAAGAAGAATTCAAGACTCAAGAAGAAAGCCTAGAATCAAGAATCAAGATTCAAGGTTCAAGATCTCAAGAATCAAGATCAAGATTCAAGACTCAAGATTCAAGAATGAAGAAAAGACTCAATCAAGATAAGTATTAAAAAAGTTTTTTCAAAACTTTGAATAACACATGAGTTTTTGACAAAACCTTTACCAAAGAGTTTTTACTCTCTGGTAATCGATTACCATATAGTTGTAATCGATTACCAGTAGCAAAATGAGTTTGAAAAAGTTTTCAAACTGAATTTACAACGTTCCAATTATTTTCAAAAGGCTGTAATCGATTACAATGTTTTGGTAATCGATTACCAGTGCCCTTGAACGTTGAAATTCAAATTTAAATGTGAAGAGTCACATCCTTTCACTCAAAAGCTTTGTGTAATCGATTACACTTATTTGGTAATCGATTACCAGTGACTGTTTCTGATAAATCAAAAGATGTAACTCTTCAAAAAGGTTTTTGACTTTTTCAAATTGTTTTTTGACTTCTTCAGAAAGTCTAACCACTTCAAGATTCGTGGCCTCTTCAAATCCCTTGTTTCCTGAAGGAAATTCCATTCACAGACCACCCATTTTCAATGGTGAGGGTTACCATTATTGGAAAACCCGTATGCAGATATTCATTGAAGCCATAGATCTAAATATTTGGGAAGCAATAGAAATAGGACCACACATACCCACTGTAGTAGATGTAAGCACAAGCACTACAACCCAAAAACCTAGAGATAAGTGGACAGAAGAAGATAGGAGAAGAATCCAGTAGTCAATTACATGGGAAATCATCCCAGGAACAATTTCAGTTTAGGAGGATTTTCTGGATTCCAACATGGCCAACAATATAATCCACAGTAGGGACAATGGAGGAACCACCCTGGAAATCAGTTCAACAGAGATCAAGGTGGACCATCCACAAGGCCATCGCAACAAAGGCCTAGTCTCTATGATCGCACAACAAAGCTGGAAGAGACTCTAGCTCAGTTCATGCAGGTTTCCATGTCCAATCAGAAGAGCACAAAGTCTGCCATAAAGAATCTTGAGGTCCAAGTGGGACAGCTTGCAAAGCAATTGACGGATAGATCATCAAGCAGTTTTACAGCTAATACAGAGAAAAATCCCAAGGAGGAATGTAAAGTTGTGATGACTAGAAGTAGAATGGCCATCCAAAGAGATGATAGTGAAGATGGAAAGAAGATGGAGGAACATAAACAACAGTTGGCACCTAAGCCATCACTTGAACATGTTTCTGATTTTGTAGAACTTAAAGAGATTAATGAGGAGACTGAAGATGACAAGGAAGAAGAGGCACCAATAAAAGAAGAAGAAAAAAAATAAAAAAAGTTGAAAAATGAAAAACTAAAAGAGAAAGTTATTGATGATGAGATGAAGAAAGGCAAGAGTGAGGCAAACATTGACAAGAAGAAGGATACTACTCTAAATGAAGGCAATGATGTACCTTATCCTTTGGTACCTTCCCGGAAAGAGAAAGAAAGACATTTGGCCAGATTTCTTGATATCTTCAAGAAACTGGAAATTACTTTACCCTCTGGAGAAGCACTTCAACAAATGTCACTCTATGCCAAATTTTTAAAAGATATGCTAACAAAGAAGAACCGGTACATCCACAGTGACAAAATTGTGGTGGAAGGCAATTGCAATGTTGTGATTCAATGCATTCTTCCACCTAAGCACAAAGATCCTGGAGTTGTCACGATAATACCTACACGCATGACCCTCCAATTAGCTGATTGCTCCATCGCAAGACCATATGGAATGATTGAAGATGTTTTGGTGAAGGTGAAACACCTTATATTCCAAGCTGATTTTGTTGTGATAGACATAGAAAAGGACACTGATATTCCTCTCATTCTTGGTCACCCATTCATGTCTACTGCAAGCTGTGTAGTAGATATGGGTAAGAAGATGATGCAAATGGGCATAGAAGATCAGAAAATCAACTTTGTTTTATTTCATGAAGAAAAAGAGCCACCTGACCTGAATGTCTGTTTTAAAGTTCATGTGATGGAGGAAAGAAGACCTGAGAAGAAGGTCCTTGAAGTGAGAACATTATTGGATCTTGGATAACATGATGATGCGTTAAGCTAATGACGTTAAAGAAGCGCTTACATGGAGGCAACCTAGCTTTTCTTTCCATTCTCTATCTTCATTTTTATTACTTGCATGTAGTTAGGACATCTTGCTTGTGATTGTGATTGATTTCAGCTTGTTTAGTAATGAACAAAAAGGGTTGTTAAAATTATGTGTGAAGAGATAAGCAGAAAATGACTTAGAAAATTTTTAGATTGCTTATTCGCTAAGCGCAAACCTTCCGCTAAGCACCATCTCTTCACGCGCTAAGCCGAGCTTGCTTGGGCTAAGCGCAAGGACCCCTGATTCATTAGCTGAATGGTTCAGCTAAGCACGCATCGCTGCGCTAAGCCCAACATCTTCACTGTAAGTTGCACCTTAAGCAGTGGGCTTAGCGTGGATGATGCACTAAGCGCCACTTCCTCTCTGTGAAAATTTATTATAGTTGCGCTAAGCACGCCATCCTGCGCTAAGCCCCAAATTCATTTTGTAAGATTAGCTATCAAGCTGGGCTTAGTGAGAAAAGGTGCGCTAAGCACCAACATCATTATGTTTTGAAGTCATTGGAAGTGCGCTTAGTGCAGGTAGTTGCACTAAGCCTGAATCACTCACTGTAAGTTGAAGCTTGACGTACGCTAAGCCTCGCATCTCAGGTAAGCGCATGTTGCAGAAAGATTTTTGGTGTTGCAGAAAGCGCTAAGCACCGCTGCTGCGCTAAGCCCCAAATACTTACTGGAAGTTACAACTTCAAGTTGGGCTTAGTGTGAGGCTAGGCTAAGTGCCAGTGTTTTAAACTTAAACGTCACGTTGGCACGCTAAGCGCGCCATATGAAATTTAGTTTTTAAAAAGTAGAGGCAGAGACACTTGGGTTGCTACCTTGGCACCCAAACCTCTACACTCTCACATCCTTGAGCATTCTCTTTTTTCTGTTGTGTGCTACTGACCCTCTGCATCATTTGCTTCTTCATTCTCTGCGTTACACAATCCAAGTAAGTCTATTGATTTCTTTTACTTTGTATTTCATTCTTCACACCTTAGGATAGTGGATTTATGTTTTCTTAGTTAGCATTGTTGTTAGGTTAAGTTACTTAGTTTTAGGGTTAGGTATTTTAGGACCTTAGGTAGTTTAGAAGCCCATTAGGGGCAATGTGGTTAAAATGAGGGTGAAAACCCCTGAGTATCTTCTGGGATTCACGATGAGCGCGCTAAGCGCGCCTGCTGCGCTTAACCTATTAATCGCAACTATTTAAATTTTTCAGATTTTCGATGATCGCACTAAGCGGACCATGTCGCGCTAAGCGCATTCATCTTGGCTGTTAAACCAAAACGATGAAGACGCTAAGCACGTCTGTGCACTAAGCATCAATGGTACACTGAGATACCTAGTGTAGTTCAGGCGCTAAGCCCAACTTCAAATTTGATCGAGGCCATACCCGAATCAAATAAACATTAAAAATGCAGTATCTAGGAAGTGATCCTAGGTCGTCTTTCAACGAGCAATGGTCAACCAAATGTTCATAACAGATAGTAATAAAACAGTAACGAATTGGGGGGGGGGGTTGTTTGTTTTTGTAAATTAAACAACAAGCAAATTTGAATTAGAAAATAACAGAATTAAAACATGTTATTTCCCCTTGATTCACAAGTAAGTCTCTTATCCTAGGTTACGAGGATTTATCCCTAACCAGTTCAACCACTTAATCCAACCCTAAATTAAATTACTAAGCGAAAATTAACATAAGGCTGTCATTATGTGATTAAACAACACATACACCAATTAATCATGAAGGAAACTGATCATTAAGCATGAGCATAAATTAAGCGCAGAGACAATTAATCAAGCACTAAGCATGCATGGATTAATAGCAACAAATACAGAGTAATTGGTGAAGAGGAAAAACTGATCAGTATTCAATAGTAATAACAAAACCTCAAAGAGAGATGTGCTTGATCCTCAAGAGAAAACAACGCTGGAGACTTAGCCTTCCATTAATAAGAAGAAAACGAAATTGTAGATTGAAGCAGAAACAAAATTGCAGAAAACAAATTTTATTCTACGTGAACAGTGTGCATGAACAGTAAAAACTAGAATTCTAAAACCCTAGAACTATTCTCCTCTCCAAAAAAACTCCTAAACTAAAACCCTGGTGCTGTTATATAGGTCCTCAGCCCCAAAGCTTACAAATCTATTTTAAGTCCAAGCCCATAAACGAAATAAAATAAAAATCTGGACAAGATAAGATAAGATTGGACGAAATAAAATCTGGACGAAATAAAATCTAGATGAAATAAAATCTGGATAAGATAAGATTTGATAAAATAAAATTGTCTGCTCTCTTCAAGTCCAAGCCCAATTCCGGATTCAAGCCCAATTGCTTATAATTCTCCGGAAATTAAATTAAAAAACACAAAATTAGTCAAGTAGGCCCAAATGATAAAACTACATAATTAATTTGACAATTAAGGCTAATCAGTAATTAAAATGGTGACAAAAAGGGTTAAGAAATAGGAGAAAATAATGACACATCACTGAGCTAAGCGCCACTTAGGTTCTGTTTCTTTAACCTTTGTAATAAGGCTAAGCGCGCCTATGCACTAAGCCTCAATGTCTCTCTGTTGAGTCTGAGCTAAGCGCCTGCATGTGGCACTAAGCCCCAGTCCTCTACTGTTTCAAAAATTGTAGACTTATGTTAAGCGCCCCAGTGCGCTAAGCCTATTCTGCAGAAAAAAATGTTTTCTGTGTCCTCGAGCTAACGCTTGTGTTAATTTCATAAGGCGCGCTAAGCGCCAGTATGCTGCGCTAAGCGCCCAGTTCTGTTTTTAGTTTAATTTTTCTATTTTCTTGAGAATGAACCTGTGCTAATCTTGTGCGTTTTGTCTTACATTTTGTAGATGGCATCTCAGAAAAGAAAAGCCCCTGCTTCTTCATCTTCTGAAACAAGATATGATAGACACAAATTTTCATCCCCAAAAGCATGGGATCGTTATACAAACAATATTTTTGGCGGAAAGATTATTCCGGAAAGAAATGTGCAGTTGCCATTTGTCGCAACCTACCCTTCGGCGGGAGGGCGACGCGTGACTCGCGGGATGCGTGTTCCATGAAAGGAATACGTGCGGAGTCGCCACCAACGTTTATTTGAGGAAAACGTCGGAAAAACCGGAAAAGACGCGATCTACGAACTTTTAAGTGAAAGGTTCGGGAGTTGTATTTACGCGCGGGGAAGGTATTAGCACCCCACACGTCCGTCACAAGGGACGGCAGCCTTTAATCGAATGTGCAAACATGACTTTGATTTTTACGTTCCCTTTTATGTCCTTATATCCTTTATACCCTTTTTATATTTTTTCTCTTTTTGTGGTCGACAAGGGTGTTTCCCTTTGCTCCTACGTATTCCTCAATTGGGATGAGAAAATCAAACCTACGTAGTTCTTTCGGAACAAAGTGTTTGGTTAAGTTGTTTTTTTCTTTTTTGTAAAATATGTTTTTATTGAACAAAAGGTCATTTAAGGTGTTGGACCATTAAACGGTCTTTTGATTTTGAAAGATGAGAAACGTTAAGGCGTTGGACCATTAATGATCTCTTGTTTTTGAAAGGAGAGAAACGTTAAGGCATTGGACCATTAACGACCTCTTGTTTTTGAAAGGAGAGAAACGTTTAAGGCATTGGACCATTAACGATCTCTTGGGGTGGTCGACAAAAGCGGGGCTTTTGCTCCTACGTATCCTCAATTGCGATGAGGAAATCAGACCTACGTAGTTCTTGCAAAAGCGGTAAAGTCACATGTTGATTTTATGCTTTTGAACGGTCCATGTTAACCGATAAAAGCAAAGAGGACCGTTTAAGGCGTTGGACCTTAAAACGGTTTTTAGTGATTTTTCGGAAAAAAACTTGATTTGTGAGTTGATTTTAGTCTTAGTTTCACTTTGGTTATTAATCAATTCATTCAAGGAAACTTCCAAAGAAAAACGTCCGATTGATTTTTTTTATTATTTTATTCAAAGATATTTTGATTATTTTATTATTATTTTACTTTTTTTGGTTTAACCGAGGTTATAGCGTGAACGATCGGTTAGATTTCGTTTTAACAGTGATTAAACGAGATTACAACACAAATGATCGGTTGAAGTTCATTTTATCATTTATTAGACGAGAAAACGGCTTAAATAAATGGTTAAAGCACGTTAAAAACGGAAGAAAAGAAAACTGAAAGTAAACGAAATTAAAGTGAAAGTACACAAAACAAGAAATGAATTGAAAGTCTCGGATTCGAAAACTTACCCGTTGAAGAACGAAGAACGAACGAAGAACGGATGAAGAACGGTGAAGAACGACGAAGAACGATGAAGAATTTCCACAGAATCGCTTACGGAAGCGTTACGGAAGTACTTCGACTTGATTTTTCTTCACGAAAACGTGTTTTTTGCCCAAAATAGCCGAAATGCATAGCCAAAGGGGTCTTGAACATTTTGAAACAGCTCCCCCCTCCCCTATTTATAGAAAAAAAAGGAGGTGCTTGCCGCCCAAAGACTTAATGAAGAAGATTTCTAAGCGCACCCGAATTACTAAGTTCACCCCCCTTTTCGTATTTTACGGAAAAGTTACGGAAGCCTTACGGAACTGTTTTCGAATTTGATTTTCATCTTTTTTCTCTTCCCTTTCACCAATGTTAAGTGGAATATGCTTACCCAAGGTTTTCGGAAATTTTACGGAAGTATTACGGAAGCCGCGGAAGCCCCGAAAACCATTTTTCAAAAACGTGGAGGAGCTTGCCGCCCAGTTGCTTCCTCCTTAAGCAACCCAACTTCCAAAATGTTCTGGAAGGGCCTATATTTGAATTGCTATTTACACCCCTATCTTGATAAGTTCACCCCCTTACCTTTTTTGGTGATTCTTTTTTCGTAAAGTTACGGAAACTTACGTATCTCGTAACGATACTTGTTTTCTTTCCGTAATGTTACGGAACCTTGCGGATTACATAATCATCCCCTTTTTGACTTACGGAATGTTACGGAATCTCATTTAATTATGCAACGATGCTTCCATTTGATTTCCGGTGTGTCACGGAAACTTACGAATTGTGCATCAATATTTTTTGGTTTTCCGGCATGTCCTGGAATTTCACAAATTGCCTAATGATGGGTGCCAAGCACCTCACAAGGACCAAAGAAAGGTCGCATGTCATCAAGCAAAGGTCCCCGGACGAAATTAGGGTATGACAGTTGCCCCTCTTTACTTGTCTTTTATTGGAGATAAAAGGAAAGTAAAGATAAGACACTAATTTCGTTCCTCTCGATTTGACGAGAGTCGCGGGTGACCATAAAATCTCCACATGCAAATGACTTGTTGTTCCCGGAATTTCACAAATTGCCTAATGATGGGTGCCAAGCACCTCACAAGGACCAAAGAAAGGTCGCATGTCATCAAGCAAAGATCCCCGGACGAAATTAGGGTATGACACTAATTTCGTTCCTCTCGGTTGACGAGAGTCGCGGGTGACCATAAAATTTCCGCATGTAAATGACTTGTTGTTCCCGGAATTTCACAAATTGCCTAATGATGGGTGCCAAGCACCTCACAAGGACCAAACAAAGGTCGCATGTCATCAAGCAAAGATCCCCGGACGAAATTAGGGTATGACACTAATTTCGTTCCTCTCGGTTGACGAGAGTCGCGGGTGACCGTAAAATTTCCGCATGTAAATGACTCGTTGTTCCCGGAGGAACAAAAGGTGCAGAAGACTATGTCAGTCTCTGCATGTCATCGGGCCCGCCGCCTCTGGATGACACAAGGGTGCGGATAACCGTAAGGTATCTCCGCGTGTCATCGGGCCCGCCGCCTCTGGATGACAAAAGGGTGCGGATAACCGTAAGGTATCTCCGCGTGTCATCGGGCCCGCCGCCTCTGGATGACACAAGGGTGCAGAATGACCAAATTTTGTCTCTGCGTGTCATCGGGCCCGCCGCCTCTGGATGACACAAGGGTGCAGAATGACCAAATTTTGTCTCTGCGTGTCATCGGGTCCGCCGCCTCTTGATGACAAAAGGGTGCGGATAACCGTAAGGTATCTCCGCGTATCATCGGGCCCGCCGCCTCTGGATGACACAAGGGTGCAGAATGACCAAATTTTGTCTCTGCTTGTCATCGGGCCCGCCGCCTCTGGATGACAAAAGGGTGCGGATAACCGTAAGGTATCTCCGCGTATCATCGGGCCCGCCGCCTCTGGATGACAAAAGGGTGCGGATAACCGTAAGGTATCTCCGCGTATCATCGGGCCCGCCGCCTCTGGATGACAAAAGGGTGCGGATAACCATAAGGTATCTCCGTGTATCATCGGGCCCGCCGCCTCTGGATGACACAAGGGTGCAGAATGACCAAATTTTGTCTCTGCGTGTCATCGGGCCCGCCGCCTCTGGATGACAAAAGGGTGCGGATAACCGTAAGGTATCTCCGCGTGTCATCGGGCCCGCCGCCTCTGGATGACACAAGGGTGCATGTCACATGACCTCAGGGTCAGTATGACAAAGATTATGGGGCGGCCGACAAAAGCAAGGCTCTTGCTCCTACGTATCCTCCAATGAGGACCTACGTAGTTCTAGATAACTTGTGAGACTTGAAAAAGTCTCGGTGTTTTCTTTACTAAAATGCAAACATGCTTTAGTAAAGAGATAAATATTCCAACTGATTAGAGCAGCATACGCTTTTTTGAGTAAAAAAAAAAAAAAAAACAATGCGTTTACCGGGGAAGGAGAGTCTGCTGATGAAATCCCCCATAACCTTAACTGAGATTTTGGATGTTAGCATTTCGTTTTCTAAATGAACATTTAGAGGAAACACTGGGTTCGACAAAATAGAAGAAAATCACTCAAAGTGTATCAATCTCGCACAGGTAAGTGTTTCATCCTAATTCCGAACCATAGATATATCATGACTTGACTTTGCAAATCATTTCCTATCAAATCAAAAATTACATGTGTGATCATGGATCAATAGGACTTCCCTCGGGAATGGGTTCTTTTGGTGGGTTTTTCGGCTTTTGTGTGTTTTTGACTTTTGATTTTTGTTGGCTTTTTCTTTTTCTGTTTTTTTTTTGTTTAGTGCGGGGCGAAAAAGTCGCTAGCGCACGGGATTTTGGTTGGTAATCAAAGGGAGAAGACCATTTTAGGTCGTGGTTTCCTTTCCTTCTTTTTTGTTCATTTGGTGACAATTCTGTATTGTTCAGATATTGTCCGGTCCAAAGACCTCTCTGCACATTTCTTCTGTTTTTCCTTCGATCCCTGATCAGGAGCTTTCTTTCCTTCTTCTTCTTCCTTTTTTACTTTCTCCCATTCTTTTATTGGGAATTTTCCTTTCTTTTCTTTTTGCTTTCTCCCACTCTTTGATTGGGGAATTTTCCTTCTTTTCTTTTTTTGCTTTCTCCCACTCTTTGATTGGGGAATTTTCCTTCTTTTCTTTTTTTGCTTTCATTGGAAATTTTCCTTCTCTTTTTCTTTGATTGGAAATTTCCCCTCTATTCTATTTTTGCTTTCGAGGATAAGGATTGACATTCTCACCCTGGGTCAAGGTTTATGGTGAGTCAGGATCTTGGCTCAAGACTTGTAGAATGACTAGGCATGGTATATGTCAGGGTTTGGTTTGGTTCAAGGATAAAAGGGATGCCCCACATTATTTCCATGACACAAATGCAAAAATGATGATTTGGAAACTTCATGCAAAACTGGTCATGCATGCACCTATGCGGACACTCAAGTGTCAAATTTTTATGGTCATGTGATGCTAGGGCTCAGGATTCATTTCCTCTATTTTAGTCAACCCAATGTTTCCAAAATATGTTCTTTTATCCATTTGTGCATTCATCCAAGTCCATTTTGGGTACTCAGGAAAATTTCACAGCATTCACCCTTCAGGTGTACACACATTTTTTTTCCAAAAACTAGCTATGATCAGCGAATTTTTCTTTAAAGAAAAGTTGGAAGTCATCTCTTTTCAAAAGCATGTTGGTTTTTCAGCTAGACAACTTATTTTTCTTTTTTTTTTCTTCCTTTTTTTTGTTTTTTCATTTGTTCATTTCTTTTTCTCGTTTGTTTTTGTTTTTTTCCCCCTTTTTTTCATGAGGTATTTTGCTATATACATGCATATCCAAGGTATCTTGCTACCTAAACATGTGTATATTTTTGTGAGGTATTTTTGCTATATACATGCATATCCAAGGTATCTTGCTACCTAAACATACATATATATATTGTGAAGTATTTTTTGTTTACATACATGCATATCTAAGGTATCTTTCTACCTAAACATACATATATATATTTTGTGAAGTGTTTTTTTGTTTACATACATGCATATCTAAGGTATTTTCACTACCTAAACATACATATATATGTTTTGTAAGGTATGACTACCTTCCGAGCTTGCGCTTGTTTTATTTAAATTCCCAGGATCATGAGCAACTAGGTGCGTCCTACTATAAAAAGTGATCAAATAGCAGGCAGAAATTTAAAAGGTACTAGGTTGCCTCCTAGTAGCGCTTCTTTAACGTCTTGAGCTGGACGCCTTATGACTTGTCGGTCACTGACCTAGTACTTTGCTTACCTTTGGCTTTGGACTTGGTCGCCTATTGGTCGGCCATGTGGTGTAGGCAATACTCAAACCTTTTTGTGGATGAGCAGAGGTGAACTCTAGAGGTGATGGCGGTGCGTCTGTTGCCCGCTGCCGGCCATCGCCAGGCTGCTGTGGTGTTTCGCCCTGCGCCTGCCTGGGGGCGCAGTACTTCTTGATGAAAGCTCGATTGGTAGGGGGGTCTGATGACTTTGCTGGGGGCGACAGACACTCCGTAGAACTGACAGAGACCCGTAATTAGAGCTTGACAACTCCAAGACCCTGTTGGACTTCTTTGGGTCCACTGGGTGTCTTGCAGGCGCAATCCCTGCAAACAATAGATGACATCAGAAATCAGTTGAGCGATGTGCATACTTACCTATGATGACATGACCTTGCCGGGGGGGGGGTACGGGCACCCTATAGGACTGATAGAGGCCCGTAACCAGAGCTGGAAACCCCAGGGCCCTGTTGGACTTTTCCGGGTCCACTGGGTGTCTTGTGGGTGCGATCCCTGCAAACAATAGATGGTATCAGAAATCAGTTTGAACCATATGCATACTCACCTATGTCGGGATGGCATGACCTTGCTAGGGGGGTACGGGCACCCTGTAGGACTGATAGAGGCCCGTAACCAGAGCTGGAAACCCCAGGACCCTGTTGGACTTCTTCAGGTCCACTGGGTGTCTTTGTGGGTGCGATCCCTGCAAACAATAGATGGCATCAGAAATTAGTTTGAACCATATGCATACTTACCCATGTCGGGACGACACAGACCAACTGATACTTTTGCAGGGGGAGATTGGCATTGTGGTCGCTGGGCAGAATGTTGCTAAGTAGCAATGTCATCTATATCTGTGTAAGAGTGGTCATGTTGGTGCGCATGATCCGCACTCATCTCTTTGTGGCGGCACGGGTGAAATCTTGCCCCGGTATGCATAGTAGCTGTGTGACAGCCTCCCTCTCTAGTTGTGCTCGCATAGTTGGCCCTCCTCCAATATCAGGGGGTGGCCCAGGAACCGTTAAAAGGAAACTACTGGCCCCTTAACCGGAAGTGCAAGTCTCGGTTAAGCATTTAAGGGCAGAGGACCTTAAATTCTTTTAAGGTGTGGATATCGAGCACACTGAAAATGAGGACACGTAGCCCTCTAAAGGTGAGGGCGTGCAACCCTCTCAAGGCGAGGAGGTGTAGTCCTCTGGAGGTGAGGGCGTGCAGCCCTCTGCTGGCGAGGACGGGTAGTCCTTTCAAGGTGAGGGCGTGTAGCCCTCTGACGGTGAGGGTAACTAGTACCCAAGGTGAGGACGTGTAGCCCTCTCAAGGCGAGGACATGTAGTCCTCTAGAGATGAGGGCGTGCAGCCCTCTGATGGTGAGGACGTGTAGTCCTCTCAAGGCGAGGACGTATAGTCCTCTCAACGGTGAGGGTAACTAGTACCCAAGGTGAGGGCGTGTAGCCCTCTCAAGGCGAGGACATGTAGTCCTCTAGAGATGAGGGCGTGCAGCCCTCTGATGGTGAGGGTAACTAGTACCCAAGGTGAGGACGTGTAGCCCTCTCAAGGCGAGGACATGTAGTCCTCTGGAGGTGAGGGCGTGCAACCCTCTGATGGTGAGGACGTGTAGTCCTCTCAAGGCGAGGACGTATAGTCCTCTCAACGGTGAGGGTAACTAGTACCCAAGGTGAGGGCGTGTAGCCCTCTCAAGGCGAGGACATGTAGTCCTCTAGAGATGAGGGCGTGCAGCCCTCTGATGGTGAGGACGTGTAGTCCTCTCAATGGTGAGGGTAACTAGTACCCAAGGTGAGGGCGTGTAGCCCTCTCAAGGCGAGGACGTGTAGTCCTCTGATGGTGAGGGCGTGCAGCCCTCTGATGGTGAGGACGTGTAGTCCTCTCAAGGCAAGGACGTGTAGTCCTCTCAACGGTGAGGGTAACTAGTACCCAAGGTGAGGGCGTGTAGCCCTCTCAAGGCGAGGACATGTAGTCCTCTAGAGGTGAGGGCGTGCAGCCCTCTGATGGTGAGGACGTGTAGTCCTCTCATGGCGAGGACATGTAGTCCTCTCAAGGTGATAGGTACAAGTACCCAAGGGTCCACCCTTATGAGAAAGCAAGAGATCGACTCATCGAGAGGGCCGGTCATCCCAAATCCACAAGATTTGGACATTAGATGTAGGAAATCTATGCAGTTAACATGATTTTTAGGGATGCAGATGCATGCAACCTTTGTTGTGAAATTTGGTAAATGCGGACTTCATATGAAACAATGCAATGTAATGGAAAGTTGTACAATGTTCATGACATTCTTTCCTTATTTTGTGATTTTGATTTTGATTTAATTTTTTTTGGAAAACACAGATTGACTGTCCTTTTGAAAGAGGTGATAATTCATGCAACCTCATCCTATCTTTTTTGCAAATCTCTCCGGGAACTCCCTCAGAGTGTGTGTTCTGTTTGATTTAGTCACTTGACCATTTTGGAGTGACGACAATGGAGTCGTTTGATGTTCGATCAATCCATTGAAATCCTAGGGTTTGTCCCCCCTTTTTTTTGTTAAAAACATCGATGGGTGAGAACTTTTGATCGGCCCCTATGTTCACTTGAGGCTCATGCACGGTGCCCCTCATTGCCCCAGTGTAAGGCTTTGAGGTATCAATCGTTGCCTTTCGTCATGACCTTGTAGGAGGGAACCTATTGGGTGAGAACTTCTAATCTGCCCCTAGGTTCGCTTGAAGTTTTTGCATGGTGCCTTTCGTTGCCCCAGTTTAGGGCTTAGAGGTACCAATTGTTGTCTTGTTTTCACGACCTCGTAGTGAGGAAGAATGAAAGAAGCAGTTGATTCTTGCAAAAAAGAATTTTCCAAGGACGAGAAATAGTTGAAGGATTTTTTTCAGTTGATGGATTAAGTCAAATGACTCCTATGTAGAAGCAAGATGTTTTGATGTTTTGATGATGCCAAAGGATCAAGTGCTTCCAAGTTTTGTTCAAGACAAGAATCCAAGAAAATCAAGATATATGATCAAGTTGATCTCTAGAATCCTAGGAAGAAGTTTCCAAATTGAAGAAGCAAAAGGTTTGACCAAGGAATTCTATCCTTTCAAATTGAGATTTGCTCTCTGGTAATCGATTACAAGCAGTTTGAAAATGTTTTAATTCAAATTTTTAAAACCTGTAATCGATTACATAAGTCTTGTAATTGATTACCAGAGGGGATTTTCAGAAAATAATTTCCAAGAGACATATCTATTCAAATGTTTTATGAATGGCCATTCAAATGTTTTATAGAGAGTTTTCATTGCCCAAACAGTTTTATCCTCTCGAAAGATCAAGAGTTTTTCTGAACTGAAATGTCTTATCCTCTCAAAAAGATTCCTTGGTCAACCACTTGCTTATTCAATAAGGAATTTTTTATTGATCTTCATTTTACAATCTATCCCTTTTAAGAGAGATTTCTTCTTCTCTTCTTCTTACTTCTGAAAAGGGATTAAGAGACTGAGAGTCTCTTATTGTAGAGGATTCTTGAACACAAGGGAAGGGTTGTCCCTGTGTGGTTCAGACTTTGTAAAAGGAGTTTTACAAAGAGAGTGGAAAATCTCAAGTGGGTTTCTTGAGGACTGGACGTAGGCGCGGGAAGTGGCCGAACCAGTATAAATCAAGTTTGCATTCCTCTCTTCCTTTAAACTTCTTTTATTGCTATTTATCTTTTGCTTTAAAGAAGTTTATTTTGATTTGTCTTTTGAGTAATTCATGTTAAGGGTGCATTGTTAATCCAAAAAGAAAGAGTGATAGTTCAATTGGGGAATAGTCTTTGCATCTTAATTCAACCCCCCTTTTTCTTAAGGTAACTGAGGCCATTTGTCCAACATCCTATTCTTGACAACTCGCTTCTCTAAGAAGACAAACTTTCTGGAATGATAAAATGAAGTCACATGAACGTCTATATTTTTACTTGAAAACACAGTCAATCAAATGCCTTTTTATTTTTTTTTATTTTGAAACTTATTTTTTATTTTGAAACTTATTTGTTTTGAACTTTACTCATTGTTTTACGACAACCCCACCAACGTGCAAGACGAGTAATCTCTGATTGAACGGTCTTGGAAGTCCAAACTCAGGAGCACAGGTCGCTTGAGCAAACTGACCAATGGCTTGCACTTGAAAATCCTGATGAGTCATTAGAGACATCTAACAACAGTTTTCAAAATTGCCCCATGTGTGGCATCTCTTGTCAATGTCAGGATTTACACGCGATTCTCCTCAAATTTCAGCCAGCCCGCATCAATTAGACCTTGCACCTTACGCCTGAGGGTCATACAGTGCTCAATGGAATGCCCCAGGGCTCCCCCACGATATGCACATGTTGCGTTCGAGTCATATCCTCAGAAAAATGGGGGTTTGAGGGAACCTAGCAGGGGTTATGGCTACCATTGCGTTATCAAGTAGATATGGGAGCAAGTTAGCATATGACACCAGAATTTGGGGTGAATCCTATAGGCTTTTCGCTGCAAAATTCATTTCTTGGTTGGTGTTTTTTTTGGTTTGTGCTAAAGGTGGTCTTCGTCATTGGAAGTGCGGTAGACAGGCTTTGTGGTTGATTTAGGGATGGCCTTTGTGGATAACTGGGTGGTGGGTAAGGAGGTGGTTTGTTATTGACTGAGTAATGACATTGTTGGGTTTGGTGGGAAACTTGGCCGTATAGGAATGGCAGTCACAGCATGGGTTTCTCCCTCATCCTCACCCTCTTTATTTGCCCCAGTTTTCTCATTCGTCTAAGCAGGATGATTAAATTTGCCTCTTTTCAGATCCACTTCGATCCTTTCACTGGCGAAGACCAAATCCGCAAAGCTTTGAGGGTGCGTAGCCCACCATCTTTTCATAGTAGAGTATCGATAATGTGTCTACCATCACGATTATCGTCTCCCTTTCCATCATTGGGGGTACCACTTGGGCCGCCAGATCCCTCCACCTTTTGGGCGTGTTCTTTGAAAGATCCGTCCCCCTTTTTGCAAATGTTCTGTAGTTGCATCCTATCCAGAACCATATCAAAATTGTACTAATACTGCCTAACAAAGGCAACCATTAGGTCCTTCCAAGAATGGACTCGGGAAGGTTCCAAGTTAGTGTACCAGGTAACAGCTACCCCAGTAAGACTTTCATGGAAGGAATGTATCAACAATTCCTCATCTTTTGCGTATTCCCCCATCTTCTGACAATACATCTTTAGATGGTTCTTGGGACAAGTAGTCCCCTTGTACTTGTCAAAGTCCAGCACCTTGAACTTGGGAGGGGTGATGATATTGGGTACTAGGAACAACTCTTTTAGGTTAGCAAAGGCATAATCTTCACCTCCTTCAATGGCCCTGAGCCTTTCCTCTAGATGATCCAACTTTCCCATTCCTGCCATAGTCATGAGGGTTTTTAACCGCTGTGGAACGTGAGGGTTGTGGTTGTGGATGATATTGAGGGCCCTCCAAAGTGTTTTGCAGGGGTATACCACCAACTGCTTGCCCTTCAGCAGCATATCCGAGGCAAGGCTCGAAGTTGGCTAGATCGTGGTGGGGAATTTCATGTGTCTCCTCCATGGGTCGAGAGACATGTGCATGATCAGATTGAGGTTGTTGGCTCTTAATGAGTATGGGAGTGGAGTTATTGACATCCTCATTGGGAATGTACACCACATTGGGTGGTGTATAGTTTGGGAGGCAAACCATATGGCGGGAGGGCGTGCTTGTTTTGAATTTGCACATCATGGGGTCATCCGTACTTCCCAAATCTTTGCCTACCATATTTGAGGTTGGACGATTCATTTGCTTGAGGCCAGATGGGAGCATCGGGTTCACCTTAGCGACAGCGCTAGTAGCGGCAACTATAACCGCATTGGCTTCCATTATCTTCTTCATGCTCATCATGGCCTCCATCATTATGGCCATTTGCTCTTTCATGGCCTCCATGTCGGCCTTCATCTTCTCTTGCACCTCCTCTGCTTCACCCATTACTCTAGCTCTAGCACGAGTTCGGTAAGGGTGCCGTAAAGCGTGTCCTTTTCTTTTTGATAACAATGATTAAGTTCATTTTATTTTATTTTATTTTATTTTTCAACGAAAGAATGCAATGAGCAATGCAACCAATGAAAAGCATGGATGTATGCGAATGATGTACAGTTGAAGTATTGCGAATTTTTACGCAGGATATGGGGTTGAATCAATTTAGATTTTCAACATGGTCCATGACATCTTTGTCAAGGTGAAACTGGAAGTAACAAGGACATAAACAATCCTAAATATGTTTGGCAGTAGACGAAGCAGTGATGTGACTCGATTCATCTTTTGCCCCAATTTTGCAAGACGGTTACTTCCATATTTCAACTTGACTTGATGAACCTTTTTGTAAAAGCATGAGCTTGGTTCAACCCCGTAATCCAAGGAATGGCAATTCTGATCGCCAATACTTCAACAACATCTCATAGGGATGAATGACTCGGGCATACTTTAAGCTATGCATGGAAAATGTAATTATGAAATTGAGATGCCCGAAGAAACATCCTTTCTTAGTTAAACATGCATTAGGTACCATGTTCAATCATTTTGTTTTTAAGTGAAATGGGTTTATGATCCCAACATGGTTGGCTCATGGTACCGAATATATGCAACTAAGAATGCAGCGTGAATTTTCGTACTTCCCTTTTTTTTTGTTTTTGTTTTGTAGAGGAAAATACAAGGATCATGTATGAGCAAACAAAAAGTATGTTGAACGCATATGATGATGTAATGACTCATGCAAAATGTGAGGCTGGAATATGATAACGGACAAATGCAGGAACGATATGTTCATTATGATATTATGAAGAGATGCTTATGCGATGCATGATATGAATGCATTTTACGGACACGAGAGCCCGGAAAATTATCTCTTCTTACTTGCGCATTTGGGGGCGCAGTGCCCCATGTGTACAATTAAGAAGGTGATATGGACCTTCCGGCTTCCCGTGACAAAGGACGAGACCAACATACAATGCATGCTAGAGATAAAATGTGGGAGTGACTTGATTCGCACTGATTTTTGGAGTAAAAACGTGGGATAAACTCATTTTTTTCAAAAAGTTATAACTAGTCAAGATCTGAGCGACAATACAAACTTCCTAGCGGTTTCTAATCATATGGTCCATTAAGTCTATCATATGCTGACAATAGCTGAGAAGTCCGTGGATCTCCTCGGGGGCAGAGTAGGTGTCCGCCACTGCTTTGGCCTTGGCTAGCAATCGGGGAAGTTCTTGACTCCTGTTCAAAGTAAGAGCAAATCAGTCCGTCCACATTGTTGCCTCTTGGTGCAATGAATCAATTACCCTTTCCCTTTTCGACGCACGAGCGGTGACCTTGTAGCGGATAGACGGGCCTACCTTCTTGGAGAAAAAAGGTGTGAAACCAGCCACACATAGAGAGCCAGTGCACAACAAACAATTCTTGCGCTGCTCTTTTCACATCCCCGGTCGAACGTGTCATACATGGCCAAAATGGCGACGACCGGGCTTTCCTTGCCATGATGAAAGGCGAGGAAAGCGTCAATCGCTGCTAGGTCCACTAACCCTCACATATTCGGAAAAAGGACAACTCCAAAGATAAAAAACGCCAAGATGTCAATAAAAGAAAGCCCATTCGCCTTGATTTTCCAAGGCCTTTGCCCTTTCCTCCAAACACTTCCTTGGTACTCCGACTACTCCATTTTTGTTTTGCTTTAGACGTTCCAACTCTTGTGCTGAGATTTTCACTACCTTGGCAACTCTTGTCGTGGAGGGATAGAACCCAAAGAAAAGATATGGCTTCCTTCCTCCCAGTTGGCATCCCAAGATTTCTTCCAACTCTTTCACAGTCGGCACTAGCTGGAAGTCCTCAAATGTGAAGCACCTTAGGGGCTGGTCATAATACTGGGAAAGGGATGCAATCAGTTCCATGGAGACTTCTACCCTAGCTAGGTCCCAAATCTTACCATAGGCTTTGCGGAAGGCTTACCGTTGAAGTTGACCCATTAATTGCCCCAACTCTCCTAAACTAGTGACCTCTAAGCTCTTGATTTTGACTTGATAGAACCTCTTTTTAAGCGAAGGCTTTTGACTTGATCCCATGTTTTACTAAAGTGAAATAAAATCTAGTGCGAATCAAAACTCTGACATCTATCATGGGTGGAATGGATGAATGCATGAAGAAATGCATATGACACAGATGCAATTTACGAATACGGGAGCCCGAGAAACTGTCTCCTTCTTAGATACAACGTCTAGGGGTAGCAAAGTGCCCCAACGTATGTATTTAAAACGGTGACACGGACCCTTCGTTGGTTTGTTTACAGAGGGGATCAAGAAAGAACCCATGTGCGATGCATATGCGAAAGGCGCAACACGGGAATGTACATAGTATGACAATACTCACTGAATATAAGTAAAAGGGTATATGACACTTATGCATGGCAGTGTGAAAAATGGCACGCAGCGTGTTTGCTCCGTGCCCCTATTTAAGGGACCTATAAGGGAGAGAGCTAACTAGGCTTTTAGTAATAACCCCCAAGGTAGTCATATCTCTTTTGATAGTTTCTAGAGGTATCATTCTCTTCGAAAAACATATTGCAGCAGTAGGGACTACTAGCAACAATAAGTTTTCAAAGAAAAAAGCTCTAGATGAGGGTTCACTGTAATCAAGCAAGTCGGAGACCTAGCATGACCACAGATTCACCTCCGCTCCTTATGTTCCCATGAACCCGGGTATAGGGCCCTTTTTCACTCACAGTGTGTGCAAATAGTGTTGGTGTTTGTGTGCATCAAATGAATAAATATTTACCCCATGCATACATTTTAAAACGCACTAAAAGCAACAAAGAGTTTATATACATAAGAACATAATGAAGGAAAACCAACAAAGGGATAAGTCACGGTAAAACATTGCACAAGATTAAATGGCCTAACTCTCTAAAAACAGTCCCCAGTGGAGTCGCCAACTGTCGCAACCTACCCTTCGGCGGGAGGGCGACGCGTGACTCGCAGGATGCGTGTTCCATGAAAGGAATACGCGCGGAGTCGCCACCAACGTTTATTTGAGGAAAACGTCGGAAAAACCGGAAAAGACGCGATCTACGAACTTTTAAGTGAAAGGTTCGGGAGTTGTATTTACGCGCGGGGAAGGTATTAGCACCCCACACGTCCGTCACAAGGGACGGCAGCCTTTAATCGAATGTGCAAACATGACTTTGATTTTTACGTTCCCTTTTATGTCCTTATATCCTTTATACCCTTTTTATATTTTTTCTCTTTTTGTGGTCGACAAGGGTGTTTCCCTTTGCTCCTACGTATTCCTCAATTGGGATGAGAAAATCAGACCTACGTAGTTCTTTCGGAACAAAGTGTTTGGTTAAGTTGTTTTTTTCTTTTTTGTAAAATATGTTTTTATTGAACAAAAGGTCATTTAAGGTGTTGGACCATTAAACGGTCTTTTGATTTTGAAAGATGAGAAACGTTAAGGCGTTGGACCATTAACGATCTCTTGTTTTTGAAAGGAGAGAAACGTTAAGGCATTGGACCATTAACGACCTCTTGTTTTTGAAAGGAGAGAAACGTTTAAGGCATTGGACCATTAACGATCTCTTGGGGTGGTCGACAAAAGCGGGGCTTTTGCTCCTACGTATCCTCAATTGCGATGAGGAAATCAGACCTACGTAGTTCTTGCAAAAGCGGTAAAGTCACATGTTGATTTTATGCTTTTGAACGGTCCATGTTAACCGATAAAAGCAAAGAGGACCGTTTAAGGCGTTGGACCTTAAAACGGTTTTTAGTGATTTTTCGGAAAAAAACTTGATTTGTGAGTTGATTTTAGTCTTAGTTTCACTTTGGTTATTAATCAATTCATTCAAGGAAACTTCCAAAGAAAAACGTCCGATTGATTTTTTTTATTATTTTATTCAAAGATATTTTGATTATTTTATTATTATTTTACTTTTTTTGGTTTAACCGAGGTTATAGCGTGAACGATCGGTTAGATTTCGTTTTAACAGTGATTAAACGAGATTACAACACAAATGATCGGTTGAAGTTCATTTTATCATTTATTAGACGAGAAAACGGCTTAAATAAATGGTTAAAGCACGTTAAAAACGGAAGAAAAGAAAACTGAAAGTAAACGAAATTAAAGTGAAAGTACACAAAACAAGAAATGAATTGAAAGTCTCGGATTCGAAAACTTACCCGTTGAAGA
Source organism: Glycine soja (assembly GCF_004193775.1). Taxonomy (NCBI): domain Eukaryota; kingdom Viridiplantae; phylum Streptophyta; class Magnoliopsida; order Fabales; family Fabaceae; genus Glycine; species Glycine soja. The sequence continues at coordinate 23,756,937 of NC_041004.1, forward strand.
ACGAAGAACGAACGAAGAACGGATGAAGAACGGTGAAGAACGACGAAGAACGATGAAGAATTTCCACAGAATCGCTTACGGAAGCGTTACGGAAGTACTTCGACTTGATTTTTCTTCACGAAAACGTGTTTTTTGCCCAAAATAGCCGAAATGCATAGCCAAAGGGGTCTTGAACATTTTGAAACAGCTCCCCCCTCCCCTATTTATAGAAAAAAAAGGAGGTGCTTGCCGCCCAAAGACTTAATGAAGAAGATTTCTAAGCGCACCCGAATTACTAAGTTCACCCCCCTTTTCGTATTTTACGGAAAAGTTACGGAAGCCTTACGGAACTGTTTTCGAATTTGATTTTCATCTTTTTTCTCTTCCCTTTCACCAATGTTAAGTGGAATATGCTTACCCATGGTTTTCGGAAATTTTACGGAAGTATTACGGAAGCCGCGGAAGCCCCGAAAACCATTTTTCAAAAACGTGGAGGAGCTTGCCGCCCAGTTGCTTCCTCCTTAAGCAACCCAACTTCCAAAATGTTCCGGAAGGGCCTAGATTTGAATTGCTATTTACACCCCTATCTTGATAAGTTCACCCCCTTACCTTTTTTGGTGATTCTTTTTTCGTAAAGTTACGGAAACTTACGAATCTCGTAACGATACTTGTTTTCTTTCCGTAATGTTACGGAACCTTGCGGATTACATAATCATCCCCTTTTTGACTTACGGAATGTTACGGAATCTCACTTAATTATGCAACGATGCTTCCATTTGATTTCCGGTGTGTCACGGAAACTTACAGATTGTGCATCAATATTTTTTGGTTTTCTGGCATGTCCTGGAATTTCACAAATTGCCTAATGATGGGTGCCAAGCACCTCACAAGGACCAAAGAAAGGTCGCATGTCATCAAGCAAAGGTCCCCGGACGAAATTAGGGTATGACACCATTAAATGAATTTGTGGAATTTCAGCTGGAGTTAAACAGAAGTAACTAGCATAAAAAGATAGCAAATCTGGTAGAGGGAAGTATAGATGTGGCACTTGTACGGGACTTTTATGCAAATGTGTATGATCCGGAAGACAAGTCACCAATACAGGTCAAGGTTAGAGGGCAATGGATTCCATTTGACTCAGCTGCCTTCAACTCATTTTTAGAAACACCAGTGATTATAGAGGAAGGAGAAAGTTTTCCAGCTTATGCAAGATTTGTGTTGTTAAGACCAAACCCTTAAGAGTTAGCAGCTTGTTTGTGTATTCCAAACAAGGGATTTGAATTGAATTCAGATGTACTACCATTGAAGATCTTAAGGAAAATTTTGACTACCCTTGTTCAAACTTGGAGTGTCTTTTCTTTTTCTAACTTGGCCCCCGCCTCTCATACTTCTGACATTAATTTAGATAGGGCCAAGTTAGTATATGCACTCATACAGAAGATGGATATGAATCATGGATCCTTTATTTCCAGTCAGATTACACTCATAGCACAACATGACTCCTCAAGGCTTGGCTTTCCTGCCCTAATCACTACTTTATGTAAAGCCCGGGGAGTCCACTCTGATTCCTTGACCCATGAGAGCCTGAGTCCTGCCATTAATTTGGTTTATATTAAGAAGAATTGTTGGAATCTAGATGATCCAACATTAACTTTTAGAGGACCCAAGAAGGCCAGAAGGAAGAGATCTGAGGCCCCTTCCACTTCAGCATCAGAGGCACTAACACCCTCTTCTCCTACACTTCCTCCACAGATATTCCAATGATTCCTCCTGCACCTTCACAGATACCACTACCAGCTCCTCTTTCTGCAGGTCCAGTAGATTCAGAGCATCCATAGAGGGCAGTCCATCATCATGTAGAGCCTTCAGGGCTTGGGCTTGCCCTCCATTATGAGCATGGAGGAGTTTGACGCACAGGTGGCCTGGCCAAGAGACCAGCCTTATTCCTCTAGAGGGGGTGGGGTCTCCACAGCCCAGGAGCCTGTGACTTAGCAAAAAAGCTAACCTTGTGATTGAATGAATTATTCCTTGCACCCAGTTTGAGCTGAATGAATTGATTGATTGATTGAACCTCGAGCCTATTCAGTTGTATCTTTTGCTACCTTATTTTAGGTTGTAGGAGAGCATCATCCACAGAAGATGGTTCAAGGCAAATTTGTCCCAAATTTCGGGGAGCCACTGGGTAAGGATTGAAATGGTTAAAGAAAATAGTATATACACACTGTTTCTATTTCTGTGTTAAGAAAAACAATTGTAAGTATAAATAAAGTTAATAAGTGTGTATGCTATAATTTCAGGTATGGAAGCTAAGTGCCTGAAAAAAAAGGGCAAGTATGGGGAAGGAACAAATGCAAAAGTGAAGGTTATTCTATGGATGAATGCTCTCCTAGAACCTAAGCTTTTGAATCCTAGAAAAACCATGAATTGTTGGCAGCCTAACCCCATTACAAGCCTAGAAAGTCCTTCGGATTCATTTTTGTGTGTTCATTGCTGTATGATAGGAGATGAAATGCAAAGGTTGGAACTTGTGTTGGTTGTTTATGATGGAATAAGCCTAAACACTTGAGTTTGAGTGAAACAATGACTATGAGGTTTAGGTTGATGATCCTTCCTTGATTTCTGTCATGCTTCCTAGCTTATTTCAGCTATGACTCTAATACTTGTGCTCCTATCTTTGAAAAGTTGCATGCTTTTGAGAAGTGATTGATTTAAGCATTCCATGATATTCAATTCATATGGTTGATGTCCTTGATGAATCAAACACCATTTTCTTTTGATTGGCCACTGTCTTTGTCACTTGAGGACAAGTGAACTTTTCTTTCTTTGCTTGAGGACAAGCAAAATTGTAAATTTGGGGGAGTTTGTTAGTCGCTTTATATAACTAACATTTGTATAGAAATCATTTTCCAAAGCTTGTATAGTTCCCCGATTTATGGTCATTTTGGAGTAAATTTGATTAATAAATCTTGTTTTATGGTTCATGTTGTCTCTAGAACATTTCCATTGAATTTAATGATGAAATCTGTGCATTTTCAGGTGAAAAAGAGGCTAAGTTTTGAATTGCAAAATGTAGCAGTTGGGCTAAGCTCAACAGTTGGGCTAAGCACATATTCACCACTAAGCATAGCTTTAGCGCGCTTAGCACAAAGGAGAATTTGGCCGAGCGTCAGCATCAAAGTCGCACGCTAATTGTAGTAGGTGCCTTCAGCCAGGCTAAGCTTGAGACTGGTGCTAAGCCCAATTTCACTTACTCGCGCTAAGCGCGAGGGTGGCGCTAAGCGCAACGTCGCAATTTCAGAGCCTATTTAAAGCATGTCTTGTGCAGAATTAGGGTACCACTTTTATGACAACTTCTAAGGACGGCCAGGGCACAAAATTCGAGAGCAGCCACAGGCCTATTTGGGGAAAAGAGCCCTCGAAGCATAAAAGAGGAGCAGCTTGTGCATTGAAGCCTAGGTTTTGTCATTTTGAGAGAGATTATTGAGTAGAGAGTGAGTGTGAGATGCTGAGAAGAGGAGGAGGAATCCCCATTCTTGTGTGAGGAACTATCATTCTCTGTTTTTAATCTTATTTATAGTTAGGGTTTCTTTGTAATGGCTGGCTAAACACCCTAGTTGGGGATTTCTAATGAACAGCTGATGTAAATACCTTATATCTAATTGATTATGTTTTCTGTGTTCAATGCTTCCTTCAATGCTTAATGTTTGTATGCTTTTGGTCTGATCACCCATTTGTATGCACCGTTAGGTGACTTTAGCATTGGAAAATGTATTGTTGCCTTAGAACTTGATTGAAGCAAGACTGAAACTTAGCCTTACATGAAGGATCTGCGGGTTAAGTTTTGGTTTTAATTATGTTGTTACAATAATGATGTTTAGTTTAAGCCTAGTCTTACATGAGGGATCTACAGATGAAGCTTAGGCTAAATTAGGCTAAACTTTCGTTAGCTGCTTGAGCTGAGTCTAGTCTTACAAGAGGGATCTGCGGATGAAACTCAGTTTAAGTTAGTATAAACCTAAGAGGGATGTCTAAATTGGGTGTAGTCTTAAATGAGGGATCTACGGACGAAGCTTCTTCAGTCTGACGAGGGATCAAGGGTTTAGTAATTTAGGCTACAACATAGAACACAAGAGCACGATTGATTAGAGAAATATATTTCTATGCATCAGCTTGTTTGTTAGAAAGACACAACATATCTACCTACTGCTGTCATTTTATCTACCTTGCATTTGATAGTTTTTAGCATACAGGTTTAGTTTAAATTCTGTTTGAATTTATCACTTATACATGTTCTCTCAACAATGCTTCGATTCTGAACTTAATTCAGGCTAACATTAGTTCCTTGTGTTCGATACTCGGATTCATCCGTTTAATTTTTAAATACTTGACGACCCGGTGCGCTTTCTGGTGAGAAAACTCCCCATTGAAAATTTCCTTGAGACATAAATGCACAAAAAGTAACTGCAGTGGGGAGGCATTAGTGACCCCAAATGGTCTCCCTATAATTTTATCTAGTGAGAGTAACCTAAATTACTAGTATATGGTCTGTCTTGTCATGCACTCCTAGGCGTTTGACGAGGTTTTTCACTGACATGGTACCACATTGCATATAGGATTGATTCTTAGTGTATCTGTTGTATAACACCTGTGTAATTATCATTGTGACTTGTTACATGATGGGGGGTAATGAATTGGGTAAGTGTGAGATATTATGTTGTACTTGAGATGTATTGTTCTAAACATGTGATTAATGTGAAGGTGTGAAATGTGATTTTTGTGATTAAATCCTTGGGACAAGTGATGTTATGCAATGAGTGGTAAAATGATACGAATTGTGCTAAGTTGAGCTTGTTATACTTATTGGGTGTGTATGTATGTGCGCTTTCGTTTATCTTTACCTGTTTAGGAATGTGATAACTCACTCCATGCATGTTGTTTGTGTTTGGATCCTATGATGACCTCGAACCTTGTGTTCATAGGAGCAGATAGTTAGGTAGATGACTTTATAGAATCTCGTGCTAGAAGACACTAGGACACAATACTCCGATAAGATGTGACATTGGCGCATAGGTTTCTGTATCAAGTGCATGAAGTCCTGGACATATAATTTTTATCATTTTTGTTTCACATGCCGAGTCATTAGTTCATTTTCAGGAGTTTTGGACAACCTTGTTTTGAGCGAAAAATGTTTTCCTACCCTTAATTGATAACTTTTTAATTTGCTGATTAACGCAAAGGTGAACTTTTTACTCACGTGAACTCCTTTATGTTTATTGAATAAAATCATTTTATTTAACTCACATTTTCATGTATTTTATTATATAAATATGTATACCGGGGTAGAAGGTATCACAAAAGGTATTAAATTTTGTTTTAGGTTCATTACCCCTTTATTTTTTTTATTCATTGAAGAGTACTAATTTGTCCAAGTCATGGAAGTTTTCTTTTAATTTTTTTTAGAGTATCTATTGAATAAGTGAGAGAGACCTCTATATTGTTATTTTTTCATACAAATTCAAACTATATTCCTTCTTAATCTATTGTATTAATGAACAACCATGATATATGATACAACAACACTGACCACCAGGCCCAAAACCAGGCCCAACAAATTGAAAGACTTCATTTGAAGCCACTTTAGTTTATTAATTATTTTTATTTTCCTTTAAGGCTAGATTTTAGCCAAATGTCCGATCAGGATGTATTGTCTGTTGAAGACATTTAGTATTTATCCAGCTTTTGTAATGATCTTATCCTCAGAAAATGAAATAGCTTTTATCCTAGTTTTAGTGTATCCTAGTGGTTAGTTGTAGTGAATAACACTAACATGACTCCTAACAATTTGGTGCTTTCTACCTCCTACTCCATGCCTCCCACCAAGAACAAAGACACTAATGACTCAATCCTCCACAGTATTGTTGAGAAGTTGACATTTCTCCAAACCTAGCTTGACAATCAACATCAAATTAAGGACTCTCGTCTCTTATCTCTTACAACTGCTCTCTCCGCCCTTTGTTCCCAGATTTCGCCTATCACAACCACCACCATACCTTTAACTTTTCCCTTTTCATCCATTCCTTCTACCACTCCACTCACCCTTCCCCTCATTAGCCCCCTTTATACTACAACATCTCCTTAGCCTACACCATCCATTTCCCAAACCCTACGTCCATTTTTTGGGTTTGTTCCACTTGGTAGGTTTGTTCCTCCTTTTGTTCCACCTGGATCTTTTCTTGGGTTTTAATGTAGCTCCATGTAGAGCTTGTAGGCCTTGGATCTTCTTCATCAATGAAGTCCTTTGCTTCTTGAAAATCAATGGCAGTGGAATGGAGAAGGAGGAAAGGTGACTGGAGATGCCACCTGAACTTTGAAGTCTAATTTCTTAAATGATCAAAGTTCCAAAATGCACACACAAGGCCTCTATTTATAGCCTAAGTGTCACACAAAATAGAAGTGAAATTTGAATTTCTATTCAAATGTCACTTGGATTTGAATTTGTGGATCCAAATTTGGAGTCAAAATTTCAGTAATTATGATTAGGGAATTTCAGCTATGGTTCAACCCACTAATCCAAGATCAAATCCAAGAATCTCCACTAAGTGTGCTTAGGTCTCATGAGGCATGTAAAACATGAAGGACATGCACAAAGTGTGACTATATGATGTGGCAATGGGGTGTAACAAGCAAATACTCACTACCCCTTAGGCAGGTCTAAAATTTAATTGGATTGGGCTTCTCCTAATTCAATTAAATTTCTCTTCCAACATACACATCAAATAATGCACTTAATGCATGTGAAATTACAAAAGATAAGTGGGCTAAAATACAAGGGCTGAAAAATCCTACATTACTGGGGTACCCTAAACTTGTGGCCTTAGAATATGCTAAGATGCCTTTGGCATATCCTTGGAATATTACTCTTAGATTCGCATGAAATGAAAATGAAATTCACAATTTCATTTAGTTAGTGACCTAGGCTATAAATAGAAACATGTGTAACACTTGTCACGACTTTGATGAATGAGAGTCTTATGAGACACACTTCAAAGTTCAACTTCTCTCACTCTTTTTCTCCTTAAGTTTTGTGCCCCCCCCCCCCTACTCTCTCTCATTCATTTCCTCCGTTAAAGCTTCCTCTCTAAGCTTCTTATCCAAGGCACTCTCTTGGTGGTGAAGCTCCTCCTTCCATGGCTTATTCCCTAGTGGATGGTGCCTCATCTCACCTCTTCTCCCTTATCTTCCACTTTGTCTCCATGATTGAAAATCACCATTGAAAGACCTCCATGAAGCTCAAAGATCTAGCCTCCATAGAACCTTCTCAAGCCAGCTACCATTAAGTGGTATCAGAGCACAAGAGCTTCAAGTAGGTGTTCCTTAAACCTCCATTAATTTTTAGATTTACCTTCTCCTCCATTGTTGTTTCTTCATTTTTCTCCATGTATCTCCTCACATGTCTTGTGATAAATGTCATTAACATGATTCTTTAGAATTTCCACCAATTAAACTTGCTATAGAAGCTAGATTTGATTTTCTATGGTTCAAATTTCTTGTTCTTGTTCTTGAATCATGAATTGTGTTGAGTTTAGGTTCCTTTGAGTTTTGTTTTGCTATTTTTGTGTGGCTGAAACCTAAACCATAAAATTATTACAAAAACATTAAAGTAGAAGAAAACCTCAAAAATCTAGACTGACTTGTTCACCTATAGTAGTTTTGTCATAGAAGTCATGTCTAGTCATGAAACTTGTCACATAAGATTCCTTATGTTGTGCTGAATTTTATTTTTCTTGTTTCTTTGTCTAACTCGTTTGCTCATGAGTATATGAAATTATTTTAGCCTATTAGTTTATTTGAGTCAAATCTTTCATTTTAATTAGTCCTTAACATGTTCATGCAAAATTCTTAGAGAGTCTTTGATTGTGAACCTTTTCTTGAACTTTTAGGATTCCTTATGATTGTGTCTATTGTGAATTTAAGTTTTGGTGATTGAATTATTGGCTGAAATTTTGATCCTAAGTGAATGTTGAAGTCCTAAAACTATGGTAAACAAGCCTAGTGAGTTCAACATACATAGGAAGGTTGAAAGTAAGCCTAAGGCAATCAATATATCATGCTTAAAAAATTCGAAGTCTGAAATCGCTGGTGCTGGCAACTTGAACATACGAACTTCTAAAAATTACTGGGAATATGTCACTGCAAATTTTGAGCTGAAAGTTTTACTGAATTTTCTAGACATCTGGAAAAAATTAGAAAAAAAGAACCAAGTGATTTGGATAAAAGGAAAAAATAAGAAAAATCACACAAGTTTGCAGGAAAATCAGTGTCTAGGAAAAAAAATTGAAAGGGAAGTGTGCATGTTGTTTTGAATCAAAATTTGTTCTATAATTGGTGCCTATTTTATACAAATCTTAGTTCTAAAATTTCAATTGAAAAATATTGTGAAAACAAGTGTCAAAACTAGAGATTTCTTGAGTCTTTTTTTTTAGTTTTTCTACTCCACTCTAGAGCCATTCTAGGTTTCTCTTTGACTCCTAGCTTGCTTTTATGTGCTTTTCATTGCTTTAATTGTTGAATAATCCTTCAAAATTTGTCTTGTTAAAACTCTATTGGTTTTGTTTTCATTTAATTTTTTTGGTCTTTGGTTATTGTTTGTCTCAAGAAACCTTGAGTTCCCATATAGGGAATTGGAAAGGAGGATTGGTGGCATCCCTTGAAGAATTTGAGTCAAGAAGCAAGGGGCCAACCACCTTAAGAGCTATTGGACTAAGAAGCACTCCAAATTGAGTGAAACACCAAAGAGAGAACAACCACCAAAATTGAGGACTTTTTTGTAACTTTGTAATTGGCAATTTGCTTACCTTCATTGCTTTCAAATTTTGTAACAAAAAGGCCTTTCATTGGAAGTATGTTGGGAGCCTCCAATAGGTTATCAAACTTCCATTTGTGTGTAATAATTTAAGGCAATTTTCCCTTAGGATAGTGAGTGTTTTGTTGGAAACCTCAAATATGGTCATTTAAACACTCTTAGGATCTGCCTAGTGTATACTTCTTGCACTTTAATTTCTTGCTTACTTTCATAGCTTATTTTCTTTACAAGTCACGCCTAGTTTATCTTGAGTTCTTTTGGAACCCTAGCTTTTACCTTTTGCAAACCCCCAATAAGAAAGAACCATAACTTAGGAACCAACATCAGTCATCATTCATCTAGTGTTAATGGTGAGGGTACTAGTCATAAGGACCCTTTATCTAGAATCTTAGATGAGTTGAGTTCCCTCAATTTATGGAGAGAAAAACTAGAAAGAAAAGAAAAAGGAAAAGAGAGGGTGGAAATAAATCAAGATGAGAGGGAACAAATAAGGGAAGAAGAAAAAAGGAAAATACTAAAAGAATTAAGAAAAGAAAAACATGCCTCCTATAGTAGTCATGACTCTTGCAAGAGCCTAAGTGAAGAACTTTGTGACTATTATGAAGGAAGACATAGGTCACATCTTAGACCTCATTCCTATAGGAAAGAAAAGGAAAGAAAGCCTCAAGAGGCTAACATTAACCTCCCATACTTCCATGGGAAGGACAATGTAGAGGCTTACTTAGATTGGGAAATAATGATAGAGCAACAACTTAAAAGGAAGTCTACTTCCAAATCTTATGGCTTTCACTCTTATCCAAAGAAAGATCAAGGTCAAGGCATCTTAGGGGTGGCATCATCTAAGCCCAAAGATGATAAGGGGAAGACAATAGAAAAGCAACCCCCTAAGGCTAGTATGTGTTAGTCGCCTTATACGACTAACTTTTGTATAGAAATCATTTTCCAAAACTTGTATAATTCCCCAATTTATGGTTATTTTTTAGTGATTTTTGTAAATAAATTTTGTTTTATGGATAAATCTATCTCTAGAATATGTCCATTGGATTTAATGATGAAATATGTGCAATTTCAAGTGAAAAAGAGGCTAAGTCATGAAGTGCCAAAAGTGACAATTGAGCTTAGCTCATCAGTGGGCTAAGCACGCATCCACCGCTAAGTGCAGCTTCAGCGCACTTAGCGCGACAGTAGAAACCCACTTACTCGCGCTAAGCACGAGGGTGGCGCTAAGCGCAACGTCGCGAATTCAAAACCTATTTAAAGCCTATCTTGTGCAAAATTAGGGTACAAAACTTTAAGAAGGCCAGGGCACAAAATTCCACAACACACCACAGTGCCTATTTCGGGAAAAGAGCTCTCGAGGCAGCAAGAGGAGCAGCTTTTGCAGAGATACCTAGGTTTTGTAAGCTTATTATAGTTAGGGTTTCTTCTGTAATGGCTGGCTAAACACCCTAGTTGGGAATTTCTAATGAATAGCTGATGTAAATACTTAATATCTAATTGATTATGTTTTCTGTGTTTAATGCTTCCTTCAATGCTTAATGTTTGTATGCTTTTGGTCTAATCATCCATTTATGTGCATAGTTAGGTGACTTTAGCATTGGAAAATGTACTATTGCCTTAGAACTTGATTGAAGCAGGATCGAAACTTAGTCTTACAAGAGGGATCTGCGGATGAAGCTTAGGCTAAATTAGGCTAAAATTTCATAAGGTGCTTGAGCTGGGTCTAGTCTTACAAGAGGGATTTGCGAATGAAACTCAGTTAAAGTTAGTCTAAACCTATGAGGGTTGTCTCAATTGGGCCTAGTCCAACAAGAGGGATCTGAGGATGAAGCTTGGATTGATTCGATCTAACGAGGGATCGAGGTTTAGTAATTTAGGCTATAGCATAGAACACTAGAGCATGAATGATTAGAGAAATATATTTATATGCATCAGCTTGTTTGTTAGAAAGACCCAACATTTCTACCTACTGCTGTCACTTTTACTTACCTTGCATTTTATAGTTTTTATAGCATAAAAGTTTAGTTTAAATTCTGTTTGAAATTATCAGTCATACATGTTCTCTCAACAATGCTTCATTTCTAAACTTAACTCAGGCTAACATTAGTTCCCTGTGTTCGATACTCGGATTCATCTGTTTTAATTTTTAAATATTTGACGATCCGGTGCGCTTTCCAGCAAACCAAATTTCCCTTGAATATATTTGTACGAAAAAAAAAAAGTGGAACAAAAAAGTAACCGCAGGGGAAATTCAACAAAGTATTTATGGCGTCGTTGCCAGGGAACTAAGCTGTTTGTAAAGTTTAGTTTAGTTGTGTAGCATTGCTTTATTTTGCTTTCTTTGATTTATTGATTCTTTTGACTAACATAGTAGTTAGAGCACATTCATTGTTCTTTTGAACTGGATAACTATTGTTCTATTTTCCTGTATGCAAAGAAGATCTACTGCAGGTGATTTGATCCCCATTGATTTGGAGATTAACGCCACTTGCAGAAGGCGAAATCAAGAGAGAATTAGAAAATTTTTGCAGGATTTAGAAGCAACAGCAATTCTAGAGAAAGAACCTCAATCTTCTGAGGCATCTTCTAGTTTTCCTATTGTAGGACATTCTCATCTGGATCCTATCAAAGACCACATCATGGCTGAAGAGCCAAGAAGAGTCACCCTCGAAGATTATTCAAGTTCTAATGTGCCACAATTTTTCACCAGCATTGCGCAACCAAAAGTTCTAGCATAAACCATTACATATCCACCATCATTAATTCAGCTAATTCAGAATAATATGTTTCATGGTTTACCAAATGAAGACCCATATGCACACTTAGCCACCTATATAGAAATATGCAATACTATTAGGTTGGCTGGAGTGCCTGAAGATGCAATCCGATTGAGCTTGTTTTCATTTTCTTTATCGGGAGAAGCTAAGAAGTGGCTTCATTCATTTAAAGGCAATAGTATTAAGACATGGGATGAGGTTGTGGAGAAATTTCTCAAGAAATATTTTCCTGAGTCTAAGACTGCAGAAGGCAAGGCCGCCATCTCTTGTTTTTACCAATTTCCCGATGGATCTTTGAGTGAGGCCTTGGGAAAGATTTCGTGGTTTATTGAGAAAGACTCCCACTCATGGATTCTCAGAACCAATACAGCTAAACATTTTTATAGATGGGTTAAGACCGCAGTCCAAGCAGTTATTGGATGCTTCTACAGGTGGGAAAATCAAATTGAAGACCCCTAAAGAAGCCATGGATCTCATTGAAAATATGGCTGCAAGTGACATTGCTATCTTGAGAGATAGAGCTCATATTCCTACTAAAAAGAGTTTATTGGAGCTAACCTCCCAAGATGCATTGTTGGCACAAAATAAGTTGTTGTCTAAGCAACTTGAGGCATTGACTTAAACACTAAGTAAGTTGCCAACTCAAATTCATTCTGCACATACTTCATATGCTTTTGTTTTGCAGGTTGCAGGATGTACCATCTATGGGGGAGCTCATGAATCTGGATGTTGTATCCCTATTGAAGAACAAACCACTCATGAAGTCAATTACATGGGAAATCAACTCAGAAACAATTTTAATGCAGGAGGATTTTCTGGATTCCAACATGGCCAGGAATACAATCAATAGCAGGGACAATGGAGGAACCACCCTGGAAATCAATTCAATAGAGATCAAGGTGGACCATCCACAAGGCCACAGCAACAAGGGCCTAGTCTCTATGATCGCACAACGAAGCTGGAAGAGACTCTAGCTCACTTCATACAGGTTTCTATGTCTAACCAGAAGAGCACAGAGTCTACCGTAAAGAATCTGGAGGTCCAAATGGGACAACTTGCAAAGCAATTGGCGGATAGATCATCAAGCAGTTTTATAGCTAATACAGAGAAAAATCCCAAGGAGGAGTGTAAAGCTGTGATGACTAGAAGCAGAATGGCAATCCATGTGGATGAGAGTGAAGTTGAGAAGAAGATGGAAGAACATAAACAACAACTGGCACTTAAGCCAGGACTTGAACCTGTTTCTGATTTTGTAGAACTTGAAGAGATTAATGAGGAAACTGAAGATGATAAGGAAGAAGAGACACCATTAAAAGAGAAAGAAAATGAAAGAATAAAAGAAGAAGAAAAAGAAAAAGAAAAAAAGTTGAAAAATGAAAAACAAAAAGAGAAAGTTGTTGATGAGGAGAAGCAAGAGTGAGGCAAACACTGAAAAGAAGAAGGATACTAGTCCAAATGAAGGCAAGGAAGTACCTTATCCTTTGGTACCTTCCAGGAAAGAGAAAGAAAGACATTTGGCCAGATTTCTTGATATCTTCAAGAAACTGGAAGTTACTTTACCCTTTGGAGAAGCACTTCAACAAATATCCCTCTATGCCAAATTTTTAAAAGATATGCTAAAAAAGAAGAACCGGTACATCCATAGTGACAAAATTATGGTGGAAGGAAATTATAGTGATGTGATTCAACGCATTCTTCCACCTAAGCACATAGATCCTGGAGTTGTCACGATACCGTGTTCCATTGGTGAGGTTGCTGTAGGAAAAGCTCTCATAGACCTGGGAGCTAGTATCAACTTAATGCCTCTCTCCATGTGTCGGTGACTTGGAGAGATGGAGATAATACCTACAAACATGACCCTCCAGTTAGTTGATCGCTCCATCACAGAACCATATGGAGTGATTAAGGATGTGTTAATTCAGGTCAAGCAGCTTGTTTTTCCTGCAGATTTTGTGGTTATGGATATAGAGGAAGATCATGACATCCCTATAATATTGGGCCGCCCTTTTATGTCCATGACCAACTGCATAGTATATATGGGGAAGGCAAACTAGAATTGAGCATGAAGGATCAGAAAGCCTCGTTCGACTTATTTGAAGTAGCAAATCATCCAATTGATATGAAAGTTCGCTTCGATCTGGACAAGGTAGAACAAGAAATAGAAACAGTAACTATAGCCATGGCACTGCATCCTCCTTTGTAAAAAGCATTGGTTAATCATGTAGAATATCTCACTAAAGAGAAGGAACATGAAGTGCAGACTTGCATCAAAGAATTGGAAGGTGTAGGAGAAATCTCTGAGGGACATTCTACATTTGAGGAGTTGAAGAATAGTGGGCAAATAGAAAAACCAAAAGCAGAATTGAAGACCTTACATGCCCATTTGAAGTATGTGTTTTTGGAGAATAATGACTCAAAACTAGTGATTATTAGTAGCTTATTGAAGAAAATAGAAGAAGATCAACTGGTGCAGATTTTGAAGAGACACAAAGCTGCCATTGGATGGCATATATCTGACTTCAAGGGAATTAGCCCATCTTATTGCATGCATCAAATTAATATGGAAGCTGAGTACAAACCAGTAAGACAGCCTCAAAGAAGACTTGATCCAATCATGAAAGAAGAGGTGCGTAAGGAGGTGCTTAAGTTGCTTGAAGCAGGCTTTATTTATCCCATTTCGGATAGTGCATGGGTTAGCCCTGTGCAGGTTGTCCCCAAGAAAGGAGGTATGATAGTCATTAAGAACGATAAAGATGAGTTGATATCCACAAGAACTGTCACCGGGTGGAGAATGTGCATTGACTATCGGAAGCTGAATGATGCCACCCGGAAGGACCATTATCCACTCCCTCTCATGGACCAGATGCTTGAAAGACTTGTCGGGCAATCCTATTATTGTTTTCTGTGGAAGCAATGCCTTCCAAGGTTATTTTGATGATGCCAAAGAATCAAGAGTTAAGCAAATTCCAAAGATTCAAGAATCTAGTTTCAAGAATCAAGATTCAAGATTCAAGAATCAAGTTTCAAGAATCTAGATTCAAGAATAATCAAGATCAAAATTCAAGACACAAGATTCAAGAATCAAGAGAAGACTCAATCAAGATAAGTACTAAAAAAGTTTTCCAAAACATTGAATAGCACAAGAAGTTTTCATAAAATCATTACCAAAGAGTTTTACTCTCTGGTAATCAATTACTAGAAGGTAGTAATCGATTACCAGTGTTTTGAAACATTAAATTTCAAATTTCAAGAGTCACAACTTGTGTTTAAACAGTTTTAAATCATTTTAAACTTGTGTAATCGATTACACAATACTTGTAATCGATTACGAGAGTTCTAAACGTTTTGATTTTCAAAATTTAAACATGAAGATTCAAATCTGTTGATGTGTAATTGATTACACCTTAATGGTAATCGATTACCAGTGACTGATTTCGAAAAATAAATTTCCAAAAGTCACAATTCTTCAAGTGACTTGTTTCTGAAGATTTTTTCAAAAGTCACAACTTTTTAAGTGACTAGTTTTCAAAAGAGTCACAATTTTTAAAAGGTGACTAGTTTTAAAGAAATTTCCAAGAGTCACAAACTTTAACTTGAGTCATCAAGAGATTATAAATATGTGACCATGGCATGAATCTTTCAACAATCTTTCAATATCTTCTTTCATCTCTTTCAACACTTTCAACAAAACTTTCTAATTCATTTCTCTTCATCTTTCTAAAAGTTTTTGTTCAACACTTTCTCTTCCAAGAAAAGTTCATTGTTCAAAAACTTGTGCTATTCATCTTTTTCATTCTCTTTTCCCTTTGCCAAAAGAATAGAAGGACTAACCGCCTGAATTCTTTTGTGTCTCTCTTCTCCCTTACAAAAGATTCAAAGGACTAACCACCTAAGAATTCTTTTGATTCTTCCATTCCACTTAAGCAAAAGATTTCAAAGGACTAACCGCCTGAGATATCTTTTGTTTCCCCTTACAAAGATTCAAAGGACTAACCGCCTGAGAATTCTTTGTCCCAACACATTGGAGGGTACATCCTTTGTGGTACAAGTAGAGGGTACATCTACTTGGGGATTGTTATACTAAGAATAAGAGAGGGTACATCTCTTATGGATCAGTTCAAGTGGAGGGTACATCCACTTGGTTATTCAAAGAGAACAAGGAAGGGTACATCCCTTGTGGATCTTTGGCTTGTAAAGGATTTTACAAGGTTGAAAAGAAATTTCAAGAACCGCAGGTTGCTTGGGGACTGGATGTAGGCACGGTTTGTGGCCGAACCAGTATAAATCTTGTGTTTGTCTTCTTCTTCCCTACACTCTTTAAATTTCGTTGTGTACTTTTAATTGCTACTTTTACTTTTGGTTAAGTTTCTATTTCTGTTCTTTACTTTCTTAACTTTGTAGTAAAAGCCTAGTTGAATCTAGTAACATTAAGAAGGATAATTTTTTAATTAGTCAAGACACATTAATAATTAATTCAACCCCCCCTTCTTAATTATTCCGAGGTCACTTGATCCAACATTTTCTGGATGGATACTCTGGCTATAATCAGATTGTGGTAGATCCCAAAGATCAGGAGAAAACTGCTTTCACCTGCCCTTTTGGTGTATTTGCATATAGGCGTATGCCCTTTGGCTTGTGTAATGCTCCAGCTACGTTTCAGAGGTGTATGATGGCTATTTTTTCTGATATGGTGGAAAAATGCATTGAATTTTTCATGGATGATTTCTCTGTTTTTGGGTCATCTTTTGAAGGTTGCATATCAAACCTTGTAAGAGTATTACAGAGATGTGAAGAGTCTAATCTAGTTCTCAATTGGGAGAAATACCATTTCATGGTTCAAGAAGGAATAGTGTTGGGGCATACGATTTCAGTAAGAGGGATAGAGGTAGACAAGGCAAAGATTGATGTAATTGAGAAACTACCTCCTCCCATGAATGTCAAGGGAATAAGAAGCTTCCTAGGACATGTGGGGTTCTACAGGTGATTCATAAAAGATTTCTCCAAAGTAGCCAAACCGCTTAGCAATTTGTTGAATAAAGATGTTGCTTTTGTGTTCAATGAAGAATGTATCAAAGCATTTAATGATTTGAAAAAAAAATTAGTGTCAGCGCCAATAATTACAGCACCAGATTGGGGGCAAGAATTTGAGTTGATGTGTGATGCAAGTGATTATGCTGTAGGTGCCATGCTTGGACAAAGGAAAGGAAAATTTTTTCATACCATCTACTATGCTAGTGAAGTTCAAAATGATGCACAGGTGAATTATGCTACCACAGAAAAAGAAATGCTGGCAATTGTTTATGCACTTTAAAAGTTTAGATCTTATTTGGGAGGCTCAAGAGTTATCATCTACACTAATCATGAAGCTATTAAATACTTGCTCAACAAGGCTGATTCCAAACCAAGATTGATAAGATGGATTTTGTTGTTGCAAGAATTTGATTTGGTGATTCGCGATAAAAAGGGATCAGAGAATGTTGTAGCTGATCATCTGTCAAGATTGGTGAATGAGGAAGTTACAGCAAAAGAAGCTGAAGTGAAAGATCAATTCCCTGATGAATCATTATTTTTAATAAGTGAAAGACCCTGGTTTGCTGATATGGCCAACTTTAAAGCTGCAGGAATCATTGCAAAGGATTTTAATTGGCAACAGAGGAAGAAATTTCTGCATGATGCTCGATTTTATATTTGGGATGATCCACATCTGTTTAAAATAGGAGCTGATAATCTCCTAAGAAGATGTGTTACACAAGAAGAGGCCAAGAGTATTTGATGGCATTGCTACAACTCTCCATGTGGTGGCCATTATGGTGGAAATAAGTGATGCAATCCTACCCCGCAAGGGCATTGGATAGAAAACTCCAAGTAGATTGGGCCAGATATGCAAGAGAAGGCCCTAGGGTTCTTATGAGCCTTAGGGTAGATTTCGGGCCCATGGGCTAAGTACGAGCCCACTTATCTTTGTAAATATTAGATTAAGGTTTCATTATTTTTGGGCCTTGTATTTAGGGCTCCATAATGTAGGTAGGGTACCCTAGAAATATAGGATTTTTCAGCCCTTGTATTTTAGGGCACCTAGACTAGTTTTTGTATTAGGGGTAGTTTTGTAATTTCACATGCACTAAGTGGATATTTGATGTGTGTGGTTGGAAATAAATTTAATTGAACTGGTAGAAGCCCAATCCAATTAAATTTTAGAGGGGGAGGTGAGCATTTGCTTACTACACCCCATTGCCACATCATATAGTCACACTTTGTGCATGTCCTTCATGCTTTTCATGCCTCATGACACCTAAGCACACTTAGTGGAGAATCTTGGAATTGATCTTGGATTAGTGGACTGAACCATAACTAAAATTCACTAATCATAATTAGTGAAATTTTGGCTCCAAAGTTTGGCTCCACAAATTCAATTTCAAATTCAAGTGAAATTTGAATTTCCCTCCAATTTTGTGTGACACTTAGGCTATAAATAGAGGTCATCTGTGTGCATTTTTTTCAACTTTGATCATTTGAATATTAAACTTCAGATCTCAAAGCTCATTTAGAGCACAAAATTTCGTGCTCTTCTCTCCCTCTCCCTTCATTCATCTCCTTCTTCCTCCAAGCTCTTATCCATGGCCTCCTATGGTGGTGAGCTTCTTCTAGACTCATCTTCACCTTGAAGTGGCGTCTCCTCTCTCTCTTCCTTTCTCCATTCTGCTGCCATTCATCTTGCAAGAAGCAAAGGAATCCATTGATGAAGAAGATCCTAGGCCTACAAGCTCCAATTGAGCTTGCATCATTTGAAATTGAATTTGTGGAGCCAAACTTTGGAGCCAAAATTTCACTAATTATGATTAGTGAATTTTAGTTATGGTTCAGCCCACTAATCCAAGATCAATTCCAAGATTCTCCACTAAGTGTGCTTAGGTGTCATGAGGCATGAAAAGCATGAAGGACATGCACAAAGTGTGACTATATGATGTGGCAATGGGGTGTAGTAAGCAAATGCTCACCTCCCCCTCTAAAATTTAATTGGATTGGGCTTCTACCAATTCAATTAAATTTATTTCCAACCACACACATCAAATATCCACTTAGTGCATGTGAAATTACAAAACTACCCCTAATACAAAAACTAGTCTAGGTGCCCTAAAATACAAAGGCTGAAAAATCCTATATTTCTAGGGTACCCTACCTACATTATGGAGCCCTAAATACAAGGCCCAAAAATAATGAAACCTTAATCTAATATTTACAAAGATAAGTGGGCTCGTACTTAGCCCGTGGGCCCGAAATCTACCCTAAGGCTCATAAGAACCCTAGGGCCTTCTCTTGCATATCTGGCCCAATCTACTTGGAGTTTTCTATCCAATGCCCTTGCGGGGTAGGATTGCATCAATAAGATAGCGACCAAGGTTTTGCAATCTGGATTCTTTTGGCCCATATTTTTTAAAGATGTTTATCACCATGTGTTGCACTGTGATCAATGTCAAAGGATATGTGGTATATCTATAAGAAATGAAATGCCTTTATAGAACATTTTAGAGGTTGAGGTGTTTGATTGCTGGGGGATTGATTTTGTCGGACCCTTCCCTTCATCCTGTGGTAATGAATATATTCTAGTGGATGTTGACTATGTCTCCAAATGGGTTGAAGTAATGGCTACCCCCCATAATGATGCCAAGACTGTGGTGAAGTTTTTGAAGAACATTTTCTCAAGATTTGGGGTGCCTAGGATTCTGATTTGCAATGGAGGTACACACTTCTGCAATAATCAGTTACAGAAGGTTTTGAAACAATATAATGTGACACACAAAGTAACATCACCTTATCATCCCCAAACAAATGGGCAAGCAGAAGTGTCAAACAGGGAATTGAAAAAGATTTTGGAGAAGACTGTAGCTTCCACTAGAAAAGATTGGTCTATCAAATTAGATGATGCTTTATAGGCATACAGAACAACATTCAAGACTCCAATAGGCTTATCTCCATTTCAAATGGTGTATGGCGAGTCTTGTCATCTACTAGTGGAAATGGAATATAAAGCATATTGGGCATTGAGATTTTTGAACTTTGATGAAACCGCATCCAGAGAACAAAGGAGGCTACAACTCTTGGAATTGGAAGAAATGAGATTAAATGCTTACAAATCTTCAAAGTTGTATAAAGAAAAGGTTAAAAAGTATCATGACAAAAAGTTACTCAAGAAGGACTTCCAACCAGGGCAACAAGTGTTACTGTTCAACTCAAGACTTAAATTGTTCCCAGGAAAGCTTAAATCTAAATGGTCTGGACCATTTACCATCAAGAAAGTCTGACCATATGGAGCAGTGGAGCTTTGTGATCCTCAATCTAAAGACCCTAATAGGACATGGGTAGTGACCGGATAGAGGTTAAATCAATATCATGGTGGAGCAATAGAAAGATTGAACATTATTTTATGCTTGGATCCTGGATAACATGATGCGTCAAGCTAGTGACATTAAAGAAGCGCTTACTAGGAGGCAACCCAGCGTTTGTTTCCCTTCTCTATCTTCATTTTTATTTCTTGCATGTAGTTAGGACATCTTGCTTGTGATTGTGATTTATTTTAGCTTGTGTAGTAATGAACAAAAAGGGTTTTTAAATTATGTGTGAAGAGATAAGCAGAAAATGACTCAGAAAAATTTTTAGATTGCTTATTCGCTAAACGCAAACTTTGCGCTAAGCGCCATCTCTTCACACGCTAAGTCGAGCTTGCTCGTGCTAAGTGCAAAGACCCCTGATTGATTGGCTGAATGGTTCAGCTAAGCACACATCGCTGGGTTAAGCCCAACATCTTCACTGTAAGTTGCACCTTAAGTAGTGGGCTAAGCGTGGATGATGCGCTAAGTGTCACTTCCTCTCTGTGAAAATTTATTATAGCTGCGCTAAATGCGCCATCCTGCGCTAAGCCCAGATTCATTCTGTAAGTTGAGCTTTCAAGCTAAGCTTAGCGAGAAAGGATGCGCTAAGCGCCAACATCGTTCTATTTTGAAATCATTGGAAGTGCGCTTAGTGCAGGTAGTGGCGCTAAGCCTGAATCACTCACTATAAGTTGAAGCTTGATGTTACGCTAAGCCTCGCATCTCAGGCTAAGCGCATATTGCAGAAAGATTTTTAGTGTTGCAGAAAGTGCTAAGCGCAGCCTGCCGTGCTAAGCCCCAAATGCTTATAGGATTTTACAACTTCAAGTTGGGCTCAGCGTGAGGCTAGGCTTAGCGCTAGTATTTTAAACTCAAACGTCATGTTGGCACGCTAAGCGCACCATGCAAATTTCAGTTTATAAAAATCTAAGGCAGAGGCACTTGGGTTGCTACCTTTGCACCCAAACCTCTACACCCTCTTATCTTTGAGCATTCTTTTGCTTTCTGCTACGTGTGCACTGCTTCTCTGCATCATTTTTGCTTCATTTCAAGAACAATCCAAGTAAGTTAGCACATTTCTATTTTTACTTTTCATGCTTCAAACCTTAGCATAGTTGATTTATGGTTTTCGTGATTAGTATTGCTGTTAGGTTAAGTTACTTAGTTTTAGGGTTAGGTATTTTAGGACTTTAGGTAGTTTAGAAGCCCATTAGGGGCAATGTGGCTGAAAGGGGTGAAAACCCCTGTGTGTAATTCTGGGAATTGCGATGAACACGCTAAGCGCGCCTGCTGAGCTTAGCCTTTTCATCGCAACTGTTAAATTTTTTAGGATTTCTGATGATCGCGCTAAGCGGACCATGTCGTGCTAAGCGCGTTCATCGTGGCTGTTGAACCAAAACGATGCAGACGCTAAGCGCGCCTATGCGCTAAGCGTCAATAGTATACTGAGATACTCAGAGTAGTTCAGGCGCTATGCCCAGCTTGCTGAGCTAAGCGCCACTTAGGTTCTATTTCTTTACCTTTGTAATAAGGCTAAGCGCGTCTGTGCGCTAAGCCTGAGTGTCTTTCTGTTGAGGCTAAGCTAAGCGCCAGCATGCTGCGATAAATTGTATCAAACTCCTCCAATTTATGGTTATTTTGTAGTGTTGTAATTACTTTTTGTTAAAGATAGGTAATAAATGCTTAGTACTTCCATTTTGTGTGTTTAATAATCATTTTCTCTCAATTTTAGGTTAATTAGGAGAGTTTGTGAAGTGCTGATTTTCACACGCTCGCTAAGCCAATCTACTGGCATAGCAAGCCATCCGCTGAGCGCAACATTCCTCGGCTAAGCACGAGGAAGAATCTGGAAGAAGGATGAGCTATGCATGTTTGCTGAGCGAAGGTTCATCCCGCTAAGCGCACCACTTCAGTCCATCCGCTGAGCGAGAAAAGCACGCGCTAAGCCGAAATTCACTAATGCGCGTTAAGCGGTTCAGAGTTGCGCTAAGCGCGCAAGCACAAACAAAGTCACCTATTTAAGCCTGAAATCAGATTTTGGAAGGGAGTTTGGTCTTTTCTTGAAGCTTCTGCATGTCTAGGGTTTTCTAGAGAAAGAAAGGTCCAAGTTCCAGAGAGTTTGAGTGATTTTGTTGTGTGAAGATCCGCAGAGACCAGAGCGTGAAGAGGAAGCCGTCTTGAGAGCTTGAGATGAGTTTGTGAGTGATTGTGAGGTCCTAGAGGTGGAGGAGACATCCCCACCACTTGTATTTCTTCAATCCTTCATCTTTCTCTTCTCTTTGTTGTAAAGGAAGCTTCCCAGTTATGGAGAGCTAAATCCTCTGTTGGTTCTTCCTTTTAGGTACTTGATGTAAATATCTGTATATCTATTTAATGATGTTTTGTGTGTTCACTGTGCTATCAGAACTTCATTCTACCATGTCTTTGCCTTGATCACTTAGATGCATGTGTTTGTAGAATCATTCAACAGTGGAAATAGGTCTGATTCTTAGAACTTGATAGGACGGGGCTAGTTTGTCGTATTTTCACGAGGGATCGGGGTACGGTAACCTAGTTGTTGTATGTTTGTCTTAATGCGGTTTTGGTTGAGTTTAGTCCAACAAGAGGAATCTGAGGACGATGCTTGATCAGGATTAGGCTAGACTATCATGAGGAATTGGGGTTTAGCATTTCAGGAGACACCATAGAACACATGAGCATTGTTAAGTAGAGAATATCCTTTTAACATCAAGCAGCTATTAGGAAGACCAACGTGTTGTCTACTTGTCTTTACGCATCATTACTCACGTGATTTTCCTTTTAATAGTTAGTTTACATACCTGTCCATAATCCACACATCTCTTTTCATACTAGACACCTATTCACTGAAGTAGCTTTACCAAGTAAGACAAGTTCGCCGAGAGTTCGATACTCGGTTCTTACCGTTTTATACTACTTGCACGATCCGGTGCACTTGTCAAACAATCGAACAAGTTTTTGGTGCCATTGCTGGGAAGCTTCTTTCTATTTGGAGAGTTAGTTCAGTCCTAGGTGTCTATTCTTTATTCTTTGATAAATTATGAATATTTACTTTCAATTCATATTTGTTTTCCTTTTGAATTGGATAATCGTTGTTTCTGTTAGTGTTTTATATGCATAGATCTCCCACAGGCAATTTAGTTCCTCTAGACTTGGAAATTGAAGCTACATTGAGAAGGAACAGAGCCGAGAGGAGAAGGAAATTATTGCAAGACAAGGCAGTAGCATCCATTCTTGAGGAAGGAGCTCATTCTTTTGATTCATCATCATCTGATTCACCATCATCAAGGGAATCTGCAACTTACTTGACAGAAGCTGTTTCTATGGCGGATGAACACCAGCAGAGAGTTACCCTTGAGGATTATTCAAGCAGTTCAGTACCATAATTCTTTACCAACATTGGACATCCTGAAGTGTAAGCTCACAACATAAACTACCCTCATTCTTTGATTCATTTAATACAGGGGAACTTATTCCAAGGATCACCAAATGAGGACCCCTATGCACATTTGGCAACATTCATTGAAATTTGTAACACTGTAAAGATTGCAGGTGTGCCAGATGAAGCCATTAGACTCAGTCTATTTTCATTCTCTTTGGCAGGAGAAGAAAAAAGGTGGCTCCACTCATTTAAGGGTAATAGTCTGAAAACCTGGGAAGAAGTTGTTGAAAAATTTCTGAAGAAATATTTCCCAGAGTCAAAGACTGCGGAAGGGAAAGCTGCAATCTCTTCATTTCATCAGTTCTCTGACGAGTCCTTGAGTGAAGCGTTGGAAAGGTTTAGAGGTTTATTGAGAAAGACTCCCACCCATGGGTTCTCTGAGCCAATTCAATTGAATATGTTTATAGATGGACTGAGACCACAAACCAAGCAATTGCTAGATGCTTCAGCAAGGGAAAAAATAAAGCTAAAGACCCCTAAAGAGGCAACTGAGCTAATTGAGAATATGTCAGCCAACGATCATGTCATTCTGCGTGATAGAGTTCATCAACCCACAAAGAAAATCTTGTTAGAACTATCATCACATGACGCTTTATTGGCACAAAATAAGTTTCTTGCTAAGCAACTTGAGATTTTAACAGAAACACTCGGTAAGCTGCCAACTAAACTGTCTATTGGTCAACCTACACATTCTTCTATTTTACAGGTTACAGGTTGTACCATCTATGGTGAGGCTCATGAAACAGGCCAATGTATTCCCATTGAAGAAAACATTCAAGAAGTTCACTATATGGGAAATCAACAAAGACAAGGATACACTCAAGGAGGATTTTCAGGCTTCCAACAGGGTCCTTATAATCAACAAGGACAGTGGAGGTCACACCCTGGCAATCAGTGTGGACCTTTGAACAGGCTAATCCAACAAGGGCTTAACATCTTTCAGAGGACTATTAAGCTGGAGGAGACTTTGACTCAGTTTATGCAGGTAACAATGTCAAATCATAAAAGCACTGAGTCAGCACTGAAGAACCTTGAGGTCCAGGTGAGACAATTGGCCAAGCAGATAGCTGACAAGTCATCCAACAGTTTTGTGGCGAATACAGAAAAGAATCCCAAGGAGGAATGCAAAGTTGTGATGACAAGGAGTATGAGGTTTATGGAGGCTGAGGATGAGGATAGTGTCGTGCCCAAGAAGAAAGCTGTTGAAGAGAAAGGTACTGATGATAAGAAAGATGATGTGAGAGGTGAAAGCAATCAGGAAAAAGAGAAACAAATAATGGTCAAGAAAAAAGAATTTAATGACCAAGAAAAAGAAAAAGAAGGAGAGAAAGAAAAAGAAAATAAGTATATTAACAAGGATATGTTAACAAGGAAACATAAGTATATTCACCAGGAAAACATTGTTGTGGAAGGAAATTGTAGTGTTGTGATTCAAAAGATCCTTCCACACAAACATAAAGACCTTGGGAGTGTAACCATTCCTTGTTCAATTGGAGAAGTCACTGTGGGAAAAGCTCTTATTGACCTGGGAGTCAGTATTAACTTAATGCCACTCTCCATGTGCAGAAGGTTGGGAGAATTGGAGATCATGCCCACAAAGATGACTTTACAACTTGTTGACCGCTCCATTACTAGACCATATGGAGTAATTGAAGATGTGGTGGTCAGAGTGAAACATTTTATCTTCCCGGCAGACTTTGTGGTAATGGATATTTGTGAAGATACTGATATTCCTGTAATATCAGGGAATGCCATTCATGTTAATTGCAAGCTGCATAGTTGATATGGGGAGAAAGAAGCTGGAAATGGGCTTTGAAGATCAGAAAATTGATTTTTATTTGTTTGTTGAAGACAAGCCTGCTCCAGAACAAAATTTTTACTTACAGGTAATGGAAGTGGGTCAAGAGGTTCTGAAGGTAAGAACCAAAACTTGATATCACCCATTGAGGTAAAAGCGTCAAGCTAATGATGTTAAAGAAGCGCTTCCTGGGAGGCAACCCAATTTTAATTTTTGTTATCTTTGTTTTTCATGCATTGTATCATGTGGAACTTGCTGTATAATAAGTACATTGGAGTATATCAGCTTGTCCTTGAATGATAGATATAAGGGTTTTAATTTCTTAAGGAAGTGACTGAAAAATAACTCAGAATTTTTTTCTGAAAAATAGTCCTTTCGCTAAGCACAAGACTTGCGCTAAGCGCATCTTTGCTCATGCGCTAAGCTGAGAATCTCCAACACTTAGCGCTCAACCCTTGCATCTCAGGTTGATTGAGTCCGCTAAGCTGGACAAGGCTAAGCTAAGCCGATTTCAATTTGATCTGACTTCGGCTAAGCGGCAGTCTGGTCGCTAAGCTCACCTTATTCTTTGGCTAAGCACGACTCGTTGCCGCTAAGCTTATTTCCTTACGGCCAGAATTGAGGTTCATTGAGCTAAGTGCCTATCCTGGCAGCTAAGCTCAATTCTTTGCAGCCAGAACTGAGGTTCATTGAGCTAAGCGCCACTCATGGAAGCTAAGCTCATATCCTTGACGCAATGTCACCGCCATGCGATTCCTTTTCCGTTAAGTGCATGCTCCTCTGTACTCAAGATGCATCATTTTAGCTATGCCGACCCGGTGCCCAGCTTAGCGAGAGTTATAGGTCTTTTGATCTGCAAAACTCACTAAGCGGTCTTATCCACGCGCTAAGCCAAGCCTATGCTAAAAAATATTGATTTTGAATTTCAAACGTCGGCTAAGCGCGCAGATCTGCTAAGCGAGCCTATTTGAGAAACCAAGCATCTCTCTAGCTCACTTAGCGAGGTGATGCAATCCTCCCTAGGAAAGGACCAGTTACCAGAGCCATGAGCAAGAGGCTCCAAGAGGATTGGGCTAGAGTTGATAAAGAAGGCCTTAGGGTTCTCATGAACCTTAGGGTAGATTTTTGAGCCCATGGGCCAAGGTTGGGTCCACTCTTCTTTGTAAATAGTAGAATAGGTTGTTTTCTTCTTTTGGGCCTTGTATTTTTGCCATTCTAGTAGTATAGGGTTTTAGCCTTGTATTTCAGGGCATTTTGAGTAGTCTTTGTAGTAGGATTTTTTTTGTATTTTCATGTTTTTTTGTCATGGGGGTGAGCTTAGCTATTATAGGGGTGTGTAGCTAAGCTCTAGCTTCTCAAGGAAGCTTCTCAAGGAGGTGAGCTTAGTTTTTAGATGGGTGTGTGTAGCTAAACTCTTGCTTCTCAAGGAAGTTTTCTCAAAGAAGCTTCTCAGGAAGTTTTCTTAAGAAAGCTTCTCAAGAAAGTTTTCTTAAGAAAGCTTCTCAAGGAAGCTACCTAGTCTATAAATAGAAGCATGTGTAACACTTGTTGTAACTTTGATGAATGAAAGTCTTATGAGATACACTTCAAAGTTCCACTTCTTTCCCTCTTTTATTCCTTCAATTTCGTGCTCCCCCCTTCTCTCTTTCTTTTCCTCCATTAAAGCATCCTCTTCAAGCTTCTTATCCAAGGCAATTCTTGGTGGTGAAGCTCCTTCTTCCTTGGCTTATTCCCTAGTGGATGGTGCCTCCCCTCTCCTCTTCTCCTTTGCCTTCCGCTGCATCTCCATGGTGAAAAATCACCATTGAAGGACCTCATTGAAGCTCAAAGATCCAGCCTCCATAGAAGCTCCACAAGCAAGCTTCCATCACGAGGTAATCCGCTAAGCGAGAGGATCAAAATTTGCTTAAGTGAGTGTAACATCAGTTACACTCACATTGCCCAAATTGACTAAACCATACCTGCATTTTCTCTCACACCCAACTTCATGCTTTCTTGCTTTTTCTGCATCTTCACGCATCTTCTTCTACTATCAAAGATTCAAGTAAGTTCCCTATTTCCTTTTTTTCTTTTATTCCATTAAACTTTAGGGTAGAAAACCTTAGATTTAGCTTTAGATTTTTAGGGTTTTAATGTTTTTTAGAAGTAGTTAAAGATTAGGACTTTATATATGTTTGTACTGTAGAAGTCATTTTAGTTGGTTTTCATGTTTGATTTGCCTTTTAGAGGCTCAAAAAAGTGCAACAAACTGCGTTTTCTGTGTTTTTTCTAGTAAACGCGATGAACTCTCTAAGCGAGCATGCTGCGCTAAGCGAGTTCATCAGTATTCATTGAATATACGCGTTCTCAGAATAACTCGCTAAGCACGCCTACCGCGCTAAGCGAGTTCATCTTTTGAGGATGAACACCCTCTTGCTAAGATGCCTATGGCTAAGCGAGGCTGAATCGCTAAGCCCAGGTAACTTAGACAAATTTTTTGTTGAAAGCCGCGCGCTAAGCCGAGGTTACCCGAGCTAAGCGCATTTCGTTGTGGCAACCATCGAGCTAAGCAAGCCCCGCTCGCTAAGCTCCCATACTTAGTGTATTTTTTGAACTGTATGGTGCCACTGAGCGCAGCCTATGAGGAGCTTAACGCAAATCCTTACGGCAATCGTTAGGCTTAGCGGGCACTTGCCAGCTAAGCCGATTATGCAGAAGCTAAATTTCTGCAACTTCCACTAAGCGGTAGTGTGTTTTTTGTGAAGGCCAGCTAAGCGGACCATGTCTCGCTAAGCCGCCAGTGTCTTTTTCAGTTTTACTTTTCAGTTTTTGAATATGAATAACTTGTGTCCTGTTTAACTATTTGGTTCCTTTATTTGCATATGGCTTCTAGGAAACGCAAGAGTATCGGTTCAAGACCCACAGCACAATATGATACAAGGAGATTTCACTCCTTAGATGCTTGGAATCAGTACACAGATAATGTCTTAGGAGAAACATCTTGCCTGAGAGGAAGGTGGAGCTCTACCAGACTGAGCTAGATGATTTTAAGACTAAATTGGAGAGGCATAATTTCCATAAACGCCTCACCAATTTGGTTGATGGGAGCATAGACTTGGCTTTGGTGAAAGATTTCTATGCAAATCTATACAGCTCTGAGGGCCCTTCACCAAAGTAAGCCAAAGTCAGAGGCCATCTAGTGAAGATTGATGCTGACAGCCTCAACACATTTTTAGAGACACCTGTGGTGTTGGCAGAGGGTGAGACTTTGCCCATATACTCCAGATACTGCAGGCTGCCCATAGAGTACAGAGAGATTGAGGCTGCCTTATGCATACCAGGCTGAGGGTTCATCTTGAATGCTGAGGGCCATCCTGGGAGGATTCTCAGCAAAGATTTTACTACTTTAGCCCAAGTGTAGAGTGTTCTCTCATACTCCAACCTGACCCCCACATCACATACCTCTGATCTGACAGTGGACAAAGCTAGGCTGATCTTTGGTCTAGTCTCTCGCATGGACATGAACGTAGGAGCTCTTATTTTTGGCCAGATAACTTCTATATCCCAGTCTAACACTTCTAGACTTGGGTTTCCTGCTCTGATCACCGCTCTATGTAGAGCCAGAGGGGTTGTCTCTGACAAGCTAACTTTTGAGTGTCTGAGCCCCATCATTAACTTGGCCTACATCAGGAAGAACTGTTGGAATCCTGATGATCTGATAGTTTCTATCTGAGGGGCTAGGAGGGCGAGGGCTAGGCCAGCTGAGCTTCCTTCCTCATCTGTAGCTCCTACTCCAACATCCACATCAGCAGCTCCTTCTGTCCCAGCTCATACAGATTCTCAACACTTTGAAGTTATGCTTCAGAGCATTCATCAGGGAAACATCATTTTATTGAAGAGCTTACAGGTGGTGGCACCTCCAGGATCCATTCCTTAAGTTGAGAAGTTTCAGGAGATGGTAGCCTGGCCTGGGACTCAGCCTTCTCTTCACAGGGAAGATGAAGGTCCCACAGCCTAGGTACCACAGCATGTGGAGGATGAGTCATCTAAGGCCACCATTCCAGAGCCATTTGTTGTAAGGGAGGAGGCAGGTGAGACACAGGTGAGACAGGTAGCTGCTGCCACTCCTGAGAGATCTCTTGAGGCCACTTCAGAGCCTCCTGCACTAGTGGTAGACCTACCCTCACCTTAGCATGCAGCAGACCCCTCCACTCCTATCCTAGAGATACCTGAGGACCCGACCACACCAATCCTGACTCTGGACACTTCTCCTACAGCTACTCCAGTACTTCATCTGACAGATGAGGAGGATGTTCAGACACAGGATACTCAGGACCAGTCATAGGAATTCTAAATTCTTGATGATGCTTTTGCTTTTTGGATTATTGTTATTATGATTATAGTTTCAGTACAGTGTTTTTAGTGATTTTAGTTAATGTTTATAGACATTGCTAGTTTTTGTTTATAGTTAATTGGTTTGCTCATTCGAAAGCATTTAGAACAGTTTGACATGATTTTGACGATATTGCAGTGAATCACTTTTATCCTTTTGTGAAAATGGGTGTATGATTTGATTTTGAATTGAATGTTAGTCAATAGACAGATTGATTGAGAAAGAAAAGCTTGAACCAAAACCGGTGAGAGTGTGATCTTAAACTGTGAGTGAACGACTAGCTGTGAGTAATAATCTTTGCATCAATCTCTGAATTTTAGAATGAAATGTATGAATGAGGACATGATGAAGGCCATGATTGTGTATATACAAGCCACTCGACCAAAAAGCTTACCTTGAATTACAATTGTATCATTTGCACCTTTTGTCAGCTGAATGATTTTGTCAATAATTGAACCCTGAACTTAAATGATAATCTCCATATACCTTACTTAGATTCTAGGAGAGCATATGGTTCAAGGCAAATTTACCCCAAATTTGGGGGAATGGAGTTGATTGGGATGTAAAGTAAAAGGTAAAGCATCAGCACACACAACAATTAAGTTGTATGTTTAAAAAAAATAGCAATAAAAAAAATGTGTGTTGTTTTAATAAGGTCAAAAGTGGATTAAAGTGAAAGGCTAGTGAGTAAGCTAATTGTATTGGAAAGATTACTTGGATAAGTCTAGGATTTGTGCTCTCTTAGAAACTAAGCCTTTGAATCCTAGAAAAACCAATGAGTTTTTGTAGCCAAGCCTCACTACAAGCCTGTGAAAGTCCTTCTGATTCTGTTCATGTATTTCTGACTTTATGGCTTGAGATGAAGTTCAAAGATTGGACCTCTTGCTAGTTGTTATTAATGAATAGCTTAAACACTTGTGCGTAAGTGAAACAGTAGCTGTGAGACTGTGGCTTAAGCTACTTTCCTTGATATTTGTCTTATGCCTAACTTCATCTAATTGTAAAGGTTACATTTTATTCTTCTTTTTGGATAACTGCATCCTTTGTGAAAGACAAGTGATGAGGGCATTTTGCTTCATTCTCTTATCATGCAATCAGTAACTTTTGTTGCATACACCTTTGTACATAGTCACTGCATGTTATTGTCACTTAGGGACCAGTGAGTTGTTCTTTATTTGCTTGAGGACATGCAAAACTGTAATTTTGGGGGAGTTGTTAGTCGATGAATATGACTAACTTTTGTGTATAAAACTTGTGTAAATTGTATCAAACTCCTCCAATTTATGGTTATTTTGTAGTGTTGTAATTACTTTTTGTTAAAGATAGGTAATAAATGCTTAGTACTTCCATTTTGTGTGTTTAATAATCATTTCCTCTCAATTTCAGGTTAATTAGGCAAGTTTGTGAAGTGCTGAATTTCACAAGCTCGCTAAGCCAATCTTCTGGCTTAGCGAGCCATTCGGTGAGCGCAACATTCCTCGGCTAAGCACGAGGAAGAATCTGGAAGAAGGATGAGTTATGAATGTTCGCTAAGCGAAGGGTCATCCCGCTAAGCGCACCACTTCAGTCCATCCGCTGAGCGAGAAAAGCACACGCCAAGCCGAAATTCACTAATGCGCGCTAAGCGGTTCAGAGTTGCACTAAGCACGCAAGCACAAACAAAGCCACCTATTTAAGCCTGAAATCAGATTTTGGAAGGGAGTTTGGTCTTTTCTTGAAGCTTCTACATGTCTAGGGTTTTCTAGAGAAAGAAAGGTCCAAGTTCCAGAGAGTTTGAGAGATTTTGCTGTGTGAAGATCCACAGAGACCGAAGCTTGAAGAGGAAGCTGTCCTGAGAGCTTGAGATAAGTTTGTGAGGAATCGTGAGGTCCTAGAGGTGGAGGAGACATCCCCACCACTTGTATTTCTTCAATCCTTCATCTTTCTCTTCTCTTTGTTGTAAAGGAAGCTTCCCAGTTATGGAGAGCTAAATCCTCTGTTGGTACTTGTCGCAACATACCCTTTTGCGGGCGAGCGAAGGCGAGGCTCACGGGTGCGCTTTCCAAAGGAGGAAAGATGCGCGGAGTCGCCACCAACTTTTATTTGTGGGAAACGTCGGAAAAACCAAAGGAAACCGGTCGAAATGAAAATTCTAAGTTCGGGAGTTGTATTTACGTTTGAGGAAGGTATTAGCACCTCTTACGTTTGTCTCAAAGGACAACAGCCTATTTTTCAGAATTGTGGAAATTGTGTTATCTTAACTTTTAGTTCTTTTTATTTTTTGAGGTCGACAAAAGCGGGGCTCTTCCTCCTACGTACCCTCCATCGAAGAGGAAATCAGACCTACGTAGTTCTTTCTTAAGGGTGAATCACACAATTTCTTTTTACTTGAAAGGTGATCATTTAAAGGTGTTGGACCTTAAAAATGATCCATTAACTTGGTAAGAAAGACTGAGATAATAAACTTTCAAATCCCTATTTTTGGTGATTTTTTTGTGGACGAGCTTGACTTGGCGAATTGATTTTAGCCTTAGTTTCACTTTAGTTATTAGTCAATTCAATTAAGAATGAGAAATCCCAACGAGAAAACGTCCGATTGATTTTTTTTTGTTTATTTTACTAAAAGATATTTTTTGATTATTATATTATTATTTTACCTCTTTTTGGTTTAACCGTGGTTACAACGTGAACGATCGGTTAGATTTTGTTTTAACAGTGATTAAACGAGATTACAACACAAATGATCGGTTGAAATTCATTTTATCATTTATTAGGCGAGAAAACGACTTAAATAAACGGTTAAAGCACGTTAAAAACGGAAGAAAAGAAAACTGAAACTAAACGAAATTAAAGTGAAAGTACACAAAACAAGAAATGAATTGAAAGTCTCGGATTCGAAAACTTACCCGTTGAAGAATGAAGAACGAACGAAGAACGGATGAAGAAAGGTGAAGAACGACGAAGAACGATGAAGAATTTCCACAGAATCGCTTACGAAAGCGTTACGGAAGCACTTTGACTCGATTTTTCTTCACGAAAACGTGTTTTTTGCCCAAAATAGCCGAAATGCATAGCCAAAGGGGTCTTGAACATTTTGAAACAGCTCCCCCCTCCCCTATTTATAGAAAAAAAAGGAGGTGCTTGCCGCCTAGAGACTTAATGAAGAAGATTTCTAAGCGCACACGAATTACTAAGTTCACCCCCCTTTTCGTATTTTACGGAAAAGTTACGGAAGCCTTACGAAAGTGTTTTCGAATTTGATTTTCATCTTTTTTTCTCTTCCCTTTCACCAATGTTAAGTGGAATATGCTTACCCAAGGTTTTCGGAAATTTTACGGAAGTATTATGGGAGCCGCGGAAGCCCCGGAAACCATTTTTCAAAATCGTGGAGGAGCTTGCCGCCCAGTTGCTTCCTCCTTAAGCAACCCAACTTCCAAAATGTTCCGGAAGGGCCTAGATTTGAATTGCTATTTACACCCCTATCTTGATAAGTTCACCCCCCCCCTTTATCTTTTTTTGGTGATTCTTTTTCTGTAACGTTACGAAACTTTACGAATTTTGTAACGATACTTATTTTCCTTTCGCAAGGTTACGAATCCTTACGGATTATGTATTTACTCTTTTTTAGCTTTCGAAGAAGTTACGAAAACTCACGGATTGCGAAAAAACACCTCCTTTCGATTTCCGTCACATTACGGAATTTTCACGGATCGCGTAAGCCTGCTTCCTTTTGATTTTCGGCACGTCCCGGGACTTCACATATTATGCAACAAAGGGTGCCAAGTATCTCGAAGCGGCCAATCAAAGGTTGTATATCATCAAATAATAATCCCCGGACGAAATTAGGGTATGACAGTACTTAATGGAAATATATGTATATCTATTTAATGATGTTTTGTGTGTTCACTATGCTATAAGAACTTCATTGATCCATGCCTTTGCCTTGATCACGTAGATGCATGTGTTTGTAGGATCATTCAACAGTGGAAACTGGTCTGATTCTTAGAACTTGATAGGACGTGGCTAGTTTGTTGTATTTTCACGAGGGATCGGGGTACGGTAACCTAGTTGTTGTATGTTTTTCTTAATGCAGTTCTGGTTGAGTTTAGTCCAACAAGAGGAATCTGAGAATGATGCTTGATTAGGATTTGGCTAGACTATCATGAGGAATTGGGGTTTAGCATTTCAGGAGACACCATAGAACACATGAGCATTGTTAAGTAGAGAATATCCTTTTAACATCAGGCACCTATTAGGAAGACCAACGTGTTGTCTACTTGTCTTTACGCATCATTACTCATGTGATTTTCCTTTTAATAGTTAGTTTACATACCTGTGCATAATCCACACATCTCTTTTCATACTAGACACCTATTCACTGAAGTAGCTTTACCAAGTAACACTAGTTCCCCGAGATTTCGATACTCGGTTCTTACCGTTTTATACTATTTGCGCGATGCGGTGCACTTGCCAGACAATGGAACACTACGCTAAGCGCCCAACTCTATTTTCAGTTTAAATTTTTCTGTTTTCTTGAGAATAAGCTTATGCTAATCTCTTATGTTTTGTCTTATATTTTGCAGATGGCTTCTAGGAAAAGAAAGGCACCCTCTACACCTACCCAAGCCAGATTTGATAGATCCAGATTCACTTCCTAAGAGGGTTGGGAGAGATGCACTGACATTGTGGTGCCACATAAGCTTTTACCAAAAAGAAATGTGGTAGTCTACAATACAAAGTTTGATGAGTTCAAGGAGGAACTCGAGAGATGCCATTGGGATCAGGAGTTGACTGACTTTCTGGACGACAACATTAATGTTGCCATTGTAAAAGAATTCTATGCAAACCTCTATGACCTCGAGGATAAATCACCTAAGCAGGTGTTTAATTAAGTTTGATGAGGATAAGATTAACACATTTTTGAAGACCCCTGTTGTTGTGGAAGAGGGGAAAACACTTTGTGCTTACTCTAGATTTACACTCCTGAGGCCTAATCCTCAGGAGTTAGCTGCTAAGCTCTATATCCCATGGAGGGGATTCGAGCTTAATGCTGATGGGCAGCCTTTGAAGATTCTGAGGAAGAACATGACCACTCTTGCTCAAACTTGGAGTGTTCTTTCCTTTTTTAACCTCATCCCCACTTCCCACACTTCTGATGTCACTCTTGATAGAGCCAAACTCATTTATGACATTATCATGAAGATGGACATGAATGTGGGGTACCTCATCTCCCACCAGATCTCCCTCATAGCACAGCATGACACATCCAGACTAGGATTCCCTGCCTTGATCACAGCTTTATGTAAGGCTAGGGGAGTTTAGTCAAATTCGAGGTCCTTGGAGAGCCTGAGTCTTACCATTAATTTTGCATATATTAAGAAGAACTGTTGGAATCTTGATGATCCAACAATAACTTTCAAAGGACCCAGGAAGGCCAAGGGTAAGAGATCTGAGGCCCCTTCCACTTCAGCACCAGAGACACCAGCTCCTTCTTCTTCCACAACTCCATTACCTCCCATTCTGACTCTAGTTATTCCTCCTACACCCACACAGATACCATTTCCAGCTCCATTCTCTCCAGGACCATTAGATTTTACTTTTACACCACAGATGTTGCACTCCATGCTCCAGAGCATCCATAGGGGGCAGTCCATTATAATGCAGAGCCTTCAGGGCTTGGGCTTGCCCTCCATTATGAGCATAGAGGAGTTTGAGGCTCAGGTGGCCTGGCGAGGAGACCAGCCCTCTTCTTCTAGGAGGGGTGGGGCCTCTGCAGCCCAGGAGCCTGATATTGAGGAGCCACCAGCACCAACACCAGCACCAGCAGAGGAGGAAACTACTCCAGATCAGACTCCACAGCCATCTCCAGCCCCTGCACATATACCTGAGGATGTTGCACCAGTTGCAGAGCCTGAGCAGCTTATACAGGATTCATCAACAACTCCAACACTGGATCTTAATGAAGACCAGCCACAGGAGGAGCAGGATTTTAAATTTTTGCATTCTAAACACTTTAGTTTATTTTCAGTTATTTTATGATTTATGTCATTTAAATTTCAGCTTTTATGTTTTAGTTCTTTAAATTTCAGTATTTAAGTTTCAGTAGTGTAGTTATTTGTTTGCTTGTACAAAAACCTTAAATTGAACAGTGAATTGGTTGAACTTTGTATGCAGTGGCTTGTTTGGTATGGAATGAGTGTTTGGAAATGATTTGATTGAGAAAATGTCTGAATTGAATGGATTGGGATGATTGTATGGATCAAGTTTGCAATCATTAGAAGAGAATGAGCATACGATCGGAATTATGTCTGAAAATGTTAGTCGGTTGTCAGATTGATTGAGAAGGAATGCATTAACCGTATCCCGGTGAGAGTGTGATCTTTAAAATTTTGAGAGAAACGACTATCATTTAGTACTGATTTTTGCGTGAATCTCTAAAGTATGGACTGGATGCATGAATTTGAGGATGATGAAGGCCATGTTTGAATATGAATAGCCACTTAGCCAAAAAGCTGACCATATGTATGAATGAATTATCCCTTGCACCCAGTTTGAGCTGAATGAATTTATTGATTGATTGAACATGGAGCTTATTCAGTTGTATCTTCTACTACCTTGACTTAGGTTGTAGGAGAGCATCATCCACAGAAGCTGGGTTCAAAGCAAATTTGTCCCAAATTTGGGGGAGGCACTGGGTAAGGACTGAAATGGTCAAAGAAAATAGTACACACTGTTTTCTGTGTTAAAAAAAACTACAAGTACAAATAAAATTAATAAGTGTGTATGCTGCAAAATAATAAATGAAAGCTAAGTGCCTAAATAAAGGGCAAGAATGGGGTAGGAATGAATGAAAAAGGTGAAGGTTTATCTATGGATGAATGCTCTCCTAGAACCTAAGCTTTTGAATCCTAGAAAAACCATGATTTGTTGGCAACCTAACCCCATTACAAGCCTAGAAAGTCCTTCGGATTCAATTTTGTGTGTTCATTGCTATATGATATGAGATGAAATGCAAAGGTTGGAACTTGTGTTGGTTGTTTATGATGGAATAAGCCTAAACACTTAAGCTTGAGTGAAACAATGACTGTGAGGTTTTGGTTGATGATTCTTCCTTGATTTTTGTCATGCTTACTAGCTTATTTCAGCTATGACTCTAATGCTTATGCTCCTATCTTTGAAAAGCTGCATGCTTGTGAGAAGTGATTGATTTAAGAATTCCATGATATTCAGTTCATATGGTTGAATTCCTTTATGAATCAGACACCATTTTCTTTTGATTGACCACTATCTTTGTCACTTAAGGACAAGTGAGTTGTTCTTTCTTTGCTTGAGGACAAGCAAAACTGTAAATTTGGGGGAGTTTGTTAGTCGCCTTATACGACTAACTTTTGTATAGAAATCATTTTCCAAAACTTGTATAATTCCTCAATTTATGGTTATTTTTTAGTGACTTTTGTAAATAAATTTTGTTTTATGGATAAAGCTGTCTCTAGAATATGTCCATTTGATTTAATGATGAAATATGTGCAATTTCAGGTGAAAAAGAGGCTAAGTCATGAAGTGCCAAAAGTGACAATTGAGCTTAGCTCATCAGTGGGCTAAGCGCGAATCCATCGCTAAGCGCAGCTTCAACGCGCTTAGCGCGACAGAAGAATCTGGCAAGGCATCAATATCAAGGCCGCGCGCTAAGCACGAGATCAGTGCGCTAAGCGCGACAGTTGTCTTCAGCCAAGCTCAGCGCACGACTGGCGCTAAGCCCAAACCCACTTACTCGCTCTAAGCGCAAGGGTAGCACTAAGCGCAACGTTGCGAATTCAGAGCCTATTTAAAGCCTGTCTTGTGCAGAATTAGGGTACAAAACTTTGAGAAGGCCAGAGCATAGAATTCCACAGCACACCACAGTGCATATTTCGGGAAAAGAGCTCTAGAGGCTGCAAGAGGAGCAGCTTTTGCAGAGATACCTAGGTTTTGTAAGCTTATTATTGTTAGGGTTTCTTCTATAATGGCTGTCTAAACACCCTAGTTGGGGATTTCCAATGAACAACTGATGTAAATACTTAGGAGCTTAGCGCATATCCTTGTGGCAGACCTTAGGCTTAGCAGGTACTTTCCAGCTAAGCCAATTTTGCAGAAGCTAAATTTCTGCAACTTCTGCTAAGCGGCCCTACATGTCACTAAGCGGTAGTGTGTTTTTGTGAAGGCCAACTAAGCGGACCATGTCTCGCTAAGCCACCTGTACCTTTTTCAGTTTTATTTTTTAGTTGTTGAATTTGAATAATTTGTGTCCTGACTAATTGTTTGGTTTCTTTATTTGCAGATGGCTTCTAGGAAACGTAAAAGTATTGGTTCAAGACCCACAGCGCAATATGACACAAGGAGATTCTCTTCCTTAGATGCTTGGACCAGATACACAGATAATTTCTTGGGGAGAAACATTTTACCAGAGAGAAAAGTAGAGATATATCACTCTGAGCTAGATGAGTTTAAGGCTGAATTGGAGAGGCGTAATTTCCATAAACGCCTCACCAATTTAGTCGATGGGAGCATAGACCTGGCTTTGGTGAAAGAGTTCTATGCAAATTAATACAGTTCTGAGGACCATCCACCAAAGCAGTCCAGAGTCAGAGGTCATTTGGTGAAGATTGATGCTGGCAATCTCAACATATTCTTGGAGACACCTGTGGTATTAGTTGAGGGGGAGACCTTACCCGCTTACTCCAGATACTGTAGGTTGCCTACAAACTATAGAGAGACAGAGGCTACCTTATTCATACCTGGCCGAGGGTTCAAGATGCAATCCTACCCCGCAAGGGCATTGGATAGAAGACTCCAAGTAGATTGGGCCAGAGATCCAAGGGAAGGCCCTAGGGTTCTCATGAGCCTTAGGGTAGATTTCGAGCCCATGGGCTAAGTATGAGCCCGCTTATCTTTGTAAATATTAGAATAGGTTTTTCCTTCGT
Organism: Glycine soja; assembly: GCF_004193775.1. Lineage (NCBI taxonomy): Eukaryota > Viridiplantae > Streptophyta > Magnoliopsida > Fabales > Fabaceae > Glycine > Glycine soja. Next base: position 23,795,494 of record NC_041004.1, read on the forward strand.
TTGGGCCTTGTATTTTGGCCATTCTAGTAGTATAGGGTTTTAGCCTTGTATTTCGAGGCATTTTGAGTAGTCATTGTAGTAGGGATTTTTTTTTTTTTGTATTTTCATGTATTTTGTCATAGGGGTGAGCTTAGCTATTATAGGGGGTGTGTAGCTAAGCTCTAGCTTCTCATCTCAAGGAGGTGAGCTTAGCTATTAGAGAGGTATGTGTAGCTAAGCTCTAGCTTCTTTAGGAATCTTCTTAAGGAAGCTTCTCAAGGAGGTGAGCTTAGTTATGAGAGGGGTGTGTGTAGCTAAGCTCTAGCTTCTCAAGGAATTTTTCTCCAAAAAGCTTCTCAAGGAAGTTTTCTCAAGAAAGCTTCTCAAGGAAGCTACCTAGTCTATAAATAAAAACATGTGTAACACTTGTTGTAACTTTGATGAATGAGAGTCTTGTGAGACACAACTCAAAGTTCAATTTCTCTCCCTTTTTCTTCCTTCAATTTCGTGCTCTCCCCTCTCTCTTTCTCTCCCTCTTTCTTTTCCTCCATTGAAGCATCCTCTCCAAGCTTCTTATCCAAGGCTCATCTTGGTGCTGATGCTCCTTCTTCCATGGCTTATTCCCTAGTGGATGGCACCTCCTCTCACCTCTTCTCCTTTGTCTTCCGCTGCATCTCCATGGTGGAAAATCACCATTAAAGGATCTCATTGAAGCTCAAAGATCCAGCCTCCATAGAAGCCCCACAAGCAAGCTTCCATCAGTTCATCTTGAACTCTGAGGGCCATCCTGGGAAGATTCTCAGGAAGGATCTGACTACACTAGCTCAGGTGTGGAGTGTCCTCTCATACTCCAACTTGGCCCCCACATCACACACTTCTGACTTGATAGTGGATAGAGCTAGGCTGATCTTTGGCCTAGTCTCTCGCACAGATATGAACATAGGAGCGCTGATCTTTGGCCAGATGACCTCTATAGCCCAGTCTAACACTTCTAGAATTGGGTTCCCTGCTCTGATCACCGCATTATGTAGAGCCAGAGGGGTTGTCTCTAATAGCCTCACTTTTGAGGGCCTGAGCTCGGTCATTAACTTGGCCTACATCAGGAAGAACTGTTGGAACCCCAAGGATCTAACAGTTTCTATCTGAGGGGCTAGGAGGGCAAGGGCGATGCCAGTTGAGCTTCCTTCTACTTCTACAACTCCTACTCTAGCATCCACTTCAGCAGCCCCTTCTGTCCCAGCTCAAACAGATTCTTAGCACTTTGAAGCCATGCTTCAGAGCATTCATCAGGGAGAAATCATTTTATTACAGAATTTATAGGTGGTGGCGCCTCCAGGATCTATTCCTTCAATTGAGCAGTTCAGGGAGATGGTAGCCTGGCCCGGGATCCAACCTTCTCTTCACAGGGAAGATGAAGGTCCCACAGCCCAGCTACCTCAACATGTGGAGGATGAGTCATCTGAGGCCACCATCCCAGAGCCATTTGTTATAGGAGAAGAGGCAGAGGAGACACAGGTGAGACAGGTAGTTGCTGCCACTCCTGAGTGATCCCTTGAGGCTACTTTAGAGCCTTCTGCACCAGTGGTGAACCTACCCTCACCTCAGCCTGCAGCAGACCCCTCCACTCCTCTTCTAGAGATGCTAGAGGACCCGACTACACCAGTCCTGGATATGGACACTTCTCCTCCAACTACTCTAGTATTGCATCTGACAGATGAGGAGGATGTTCAGACACAGGACACCCAGGACCAGTCACAGGAATTTTGATACCTGATGACACTTTTTGTTTTTTGGTTTATTATTATTTTAATTATGGTTTTAGTACAGTATCTCTTTAATGTTTATATACACTGCTAGTTTTATTTATGGGTAATTGTTTTGCTCATCCTGAAGCATTTTGAACAGTTTAACTTGGTTTTTAATGATATGGCAGTGAAGCACTTTTATTGATTTGTGAAAAATGGTTGTATGCTTTTATTTTGAATTGAATGCATGATTGTGATGGAGTTTGTGTTAGAATTGTTAGTCAGTAGACAGATTGATTGAGAAAGAAAAGCTTGAACCAAAACCGGTGAAAGTGTGATCTTACACTGTGAGTGAACGACTAGCTGTGAGTAATAATCTTTGCATGAATCTCTGAATTTTAGAATGAAATGTATAAATGAGGACATGATGAAGGCCATGATTGTGCATATACAAGCCTTTTGACCAAAAAGCTTACCTTGAATAATAATTGTATCCTTTGCACCCTTTATGAGCTGAATGATATTGTCAAAAAATTTGAACCCTGAACTTAAATGATTATCTCCAGATACCTTGTTTAGATTCTAGGAGAGCATATAGTTCAAGGCAAACTTACCCCAAATTTTGGGGAGTGGAACTAATTGGGATGCAAAGAAAGAGATAAAGCATCAGCACACACAACACATAAGTTGTGTGTTAAAAAAAAAGAGAAGAAGAAAGAAAAAAAAAGAAGGAAAAGTGTGTTGATGTAACAAGGTCAAAAGCAAATGAAAGTGAAAAACTAGTGAGCAAGCTAAGCGCATGAAAAAGATCACTTGGATAAGTCTAGGATTTATGCTCTCTTAGAATCTAAGCCTTTGAATCCTAGAAAAACCAATGAATTTTTGTAGCCAAGCCTCACTACAACCTGCGAAAGTCCTTCTGATATCTTAAACATGAGATGAGATGAAGTGCAAAGATTGGACCTCTTGCTAGTTATTATTAATGAATAGCTTAAACACTTGTACTTGAGTGAAACAGTAGCCGTGAGACTGTGGTTTAAGCTACTTTCCTTAATATCTATCTTATGATTAACTTCATCTAATGATACAACTTACATTTTATTCTTCTCTTTGAATAGCTTCATATTTTGTGAAAGACAAGCGATGAGTACATAAGGCTTCATTTTTCTTATCAAGCAATTAGTAATTTTTGCTACATACACCTTTGTACATGATCATTGTATGTTATTGTCACTTGAGGACAAGTGAGTTGTTCTCTTTTTGCTTGAGGACAAGCAAAGCTGTAAATTTGGGGGAGTTGTTAGTCGATGAATACGACTAACTTTTGTGTATAAAACCTGTGTAAATTGTATCAAACTTTCCCAATTTATGGTTATTTTGTAGTGTTATAAGTACTTTCTGTTAAGTATAGGTAATAAATACTTAGTACTTCCATTTTGTGTGTTTAATAATCATTTTTATCTCAAATTTCAAGTTAATTAGGCGACTTTGAAAAGTATTATTTTTCACCTTCTCGCTAAGCCAATCTGCTAGCTTAGCGAGCGTCCGCTAAGCGCAACACTCATTGCCTAAGCGCGAGGAAGAATCTGGAAGAAGATGAGTTGTACAGGTTCGTTGAGCGCACCGCTTTAGTCCATCCGATGAGCAAGAAAAGCACGTGCTAAGCCAAAATTCACTAATGTGCGCTAAGCGGTTCAGAATTGCGCTAAGCGCACGAGCACGAATAAGGCCACCTATTTATGCCTGAAATCAGATTTTGTGAAGGGAGTTTGGGCTGAGAGCTGAAGCTTTGCATGTCTAGTGATTCTAGAGAGAGAAAGGTCTAAGTTCCAGAGAGTTTTGAGAGATTTTGCTGTGTGAAGATCTGCAGAGACCAGAGCTTGAAGAGGAAGCCATCTGAGAGCTTAAGATGAGTTTGTGAGTGGTTATGAGATCCTAGAGGTGAAGGAGACATCCTCCCCACTTGTATTTTTGCAATCTTTCATCTTATTCTTCTCTTTGTTGTAAAGGAGGCTTCCTGGTTATGGAAAGCTAAAATCCTCTGTTGGATCTTCCTTGTAGGTACTTGATGTAAATATCTTCCTATTTATTTAATGATGCTTTATGTGTTCTATGTGCTATCAGCTTTTCATTCTAGTATGCCTTTACCTTGATCACGTAGATGCATGCTTTGTTAGGATCATTCAACAGTGGAAACTAGTTTGATTCTGATGACCTTGATAGGACAGGGCTAAGTTGTCATACTATCACGAGGAATTGGGGTGCGATAATTTAGTTGTAGTATGTTTGTCTTAATGCGGTCCTGGTTGAGTTTAGTCCAACAAGAGGAATTTGAGGATGATGCTTGATCAGGATTAGGCTAAACTATCATGAGGAATCGGGGTTTAGCATCTCAGGAGACACCATAGGAACACATGAGCATTGTTAGATAGAAAATATCCTTTTAGCATCAAGCACCTATTAGGAAGACCAACGCATTTTCTACTTGTTTTTACACATCATTTCTCTCGTGTGATTTTCCTTTTTTCATAGATAGTTTACATACCTGTTCATATTCACACTTAGATTTTCACACCAGACACCTATTCATTGAAATAGCTTACCAAGTAACACAAGTTCCCCGAGAGTTCGATCTCGGTTCTTACCATTTTATACTACTTGTGCGATCCGGTGCACTTGCCGGAAGCGAACTGTGAACTTGTTCTTGACTCATCTTCTCCTTGAAGTGGAATCTCCAATCCCCTTTCCTCCTTCTCCATTCTGCTGCCATGATCTTCAAGAAGCAAAGGACTCCATTGATGAAGAAGATCCAAGGCCTACAAGCTCCACATGGAGCTACATCACATGGTGATCAGCCTGAGTCTCACAGAAGTTCTAAACCAAGTGACATGCCCCAAAGTACCAGTATTTTTTCCTCATGAAAAACTACAGGTACTTACTAAGAAAGTTTATACTATTTCCATGCAGTTATGAAGTATGAAACATGAGCACCATCAATGCACTGACCTTAGATAGTTAAAAATTCTAAGCAATCCCCTTCCTTCTCCAAGGATGCTTCAAATTTTAAACTAATCCCTTTCCCTCGCCAGGGATATCCAACAGGTCACACGCACCCCCCATGTACATACACAACATACATCCATCACGATGACATCAACAACATCAACATCATTTAATCTTAATATCATCAACATCACAAGCAATCACATTCCACATACATACATATTAATTCATGCTTGGGATTCACATTCCCCAGGTCTTTAGACAACACAAACCTCATACAACAACAATCCAAAATATTGCAAGATCGATATTTTAGGGAAAATTCTAAATTAAAAAGGAGAACTATGGTATACAAAAGAAACTCTTATGGGCAAAGTCTCCTCTGTAATTAAGACTTTTCTCAAAAATTCCAATCATTACAACAACAACATCATTCACAATTTCATTCATCAATAACAAATATATCAAATCTCATTAGTTAAAAACACAATTTTTCTTGAAAACCAGCTTGCACAGAGACAAACATACATCCCCATAATTGGGTTCCCTAATGCTAACTATGGTATCAAAAGTTGTAAACAAACAATAAATTCCCCTCACCTATCTATATCTCTCTGCTAGTTCCTTGCAACATTGTTCTGAGATCTCTTAGGTTCACATCCATTCGTCCAAACGCAGAGCTCTATATACAAAATCGGAGAAAATTTAGTATAAATTTCAAAGATAAGGTTAATATCAACTTTTGCGGTCAAATACCCATTCAATTTAAAAAGGGGCTAAAAGGGTGTTCACATCAAAGAGACATTATTTTCAAATTTTAATCATGCTACTGTGACTGGGGTTCAGCGAAGGTTACAAAAACAAAGTCTATTTTATGAAAAGGAAACTTTTACCATGTCTCATTTTCAAGGGTTTTTCAAATGAAGTGCAAAAACATCCAATAACGATACCCAAGTCACAAGAGATGCAAAGATGGGTTCAAATTAACTAGTAGAAGGTTTATAAATCATAGTTACCTCGAAGAAACTGCGAAGGGAGGATTTGAGGCTCCATTCTCTACCGAATCCTTGAGTTGAGTTTTGAAGATTCAACTCTAATTAAAGTGTTCTTCTTTGTCTAGTGGTCCGATGACAAGCAACAATGGCTCGTGGTGGTCACCGGTGATCATGAGTGGTGGAGGATGGGTTTCTAGGATTTGGGTGAAAGTTTGGAGAGAGAGAGAGAGGTGAAAAATGCATTTTCTCGCACTGATGGACATATTTATAAATGGAAAATCTCTCTTAGCGAGCTGGTCACGCTAAGCGAATTATCTCCTCTGTGTGGAATTGCGCTTAGCATGCTTGTCTCACTAAGAGAGCTTTCCAAAGAAGTTATTTGGCAAATTCCAACGCTTAAAAAGTGAAGACATGGTTTACGAACCAACAGTCCAAGTGTGAAGGTGATCCAATGGTTAACGAGTCTGGGATCGTGGTTTTATCGAAATAGGTTTTATGTCAAACTTGGAATCATGCATTTCCAACGCAAATAAATCAAACTCCACATAACCTAACATACACACCAAGCAATCGCAAAAAAGATAATTCACACAACACTTCAACTAATCTAAATTAATTAAATAATCAAATAATACAAGAAATACATCAAACATCTATTTTCAGTTATCAAAATTTGAAGGTATTACATTTCTTACCTTAAAAACTATCTTCCTACTTGTATATGATGATGCATGATGTACATACAGATAAACTAAGAATAAAAAGCAACAACCAATACAAATGCCACTTAATAAGGAGTTGGGCATGTAAAAGTCAAAACTTTTCTAAGTCTTCATGTTGCCCCCCTATCTCTAACATTAAACTCATAAATAAAGGATATAAAACCATATTTAATATCCTCCTAAAAGTCCTTGATAAAACCAAAGTTCAATTTATTCGACCCAGGACTTTTAGAGCTTTCACAATCCCATATCGTTGCTTTTATCTTTTCCCCAAAAACTTATGGCAAGCTAAGACTTGCCTCATTATCTAGCTTCTTGAACTACAAACCTTGTAGCTTCCCTAACATTCCATAGATTTGAAAAAACCTTCTAATAGGTTCCTTTGTTTCTTCTACCTCCTTGTACCTTGTACCCTTTATTTCCACACAAGCAATCTCATTATACTTTCTCCTCTATTGGACACATCTTTGAAAATATCTAGAGTTTGCATCTCCCTCTTTTAGCCATTTCTCCCTGGACTATTGCCACATCTCATTGCATCTCATTTGAGATAGTATAGATATAAGTTGCAAGCACTCCCTCCTTGATTGAGATTCATCTAGGTTCAGTTGTGGAATCTCCCCTTGGAGATCCCACTTTTGTAATTCTTGCTTAGCTACCTTCAACCTTTCCTCCAACTTCCCCATATTCACCTTTTTCCATTCCTTAAACTTGTTTTTTTATTGCCTTTAATTTTTCCTTCAATACAAAGGCATGCCTCCCTTCAAAAGACAAGGACTTCTAGTGTGATTTTACAAACTCCTTATACCCTTCTACATGGCTCCAATAATTGAGAACCTTAAAAGGTTTTAGTCCCCTGTACTAGTCCTTCTCATGTATGATAATCAGACAAAGATTTGAAATCCTTGTCTTTAATCCCCACTATGAACTATTTAGCCACTTTTCAAACCATTTCATTGATACCAAGAGCCAATCTAACCTAGTCATGGAAGACCCATCATCCTTATACCAAGTAACTTTTCTCCCATTTAGAGGAAATTCCAGCAAATCAGCTTCACCTAAAAAAATCCCCAAACAATTGCATCTCTTCCCTCCTTAACACCATTCCCACCTTTTTTTCTTTCCTCCTCTCTAAGGATAGAGTTAAAGTCCTCTAAAACACACCATCTCTCACCCTTTTTTTGTTGCCTTGCTTGTATGATCTCTTCCCATGCTTCCTTTTTTCTGTATTTCGTGCAAACCATATACACGTACCAAAAAGCATTGCTCCTTCTCTAACCCCCACAACCCCTTCACCCCCACAAAATAGAACCCGTGGACCACTTCTCCCACATTCATACAATTTGACCTCTAAATAATTAGAATTCCACTTTATCTCCCATCTACTTCTTTATATACATACTGCAAAATCATTTGATCCCCAAAAAAATGGCACAAAATAGAATCCACCATAGCAAGATTTGTCTCCTGTAGTTTATCATATTTAGGTTATGTTCCTAAACCAAAGCCTTCACCTTCATCCTTTTCAATCTCCCACCCAAACCTCAACAATTATAAGAATTATCCTCATAAAATACTACCTTGTTTGTTCGCCTTCTCCCCTTTGTCAAGCTCGTCTTCAACTCAGTCTATTACTTGAAATGTTTTTACAGCTTGTACCGCATCCACATCTTGGTTATTGAAAAAAAAATGATATCTTTCCCTAGTTTGCAGATCTCCACTGCCACTTCCCTAAGCTTCTTATATAGACCCTCTTGGGGTTGCTTTATATTCTTATTGTCCTGGTCCATCATGTTGAAGTTAGTCTCCAGTTCTTTTTGTTGTTTCTCCCTCCTCCCTCGACTTTTTGTTTGGGCATTCCCCTTTCGCAGTTGTCGCAACCTACCCTTCGGCGGGAGGGCGACGCGAGACTCGCGGGATGCGTGTTCCACGAAAGGAATACGCGCGGAGTCGCCACCAACGTTTATTTGAGGAAAACGTCGGAAAAACCGGAAAAGACGCGATCTACGAACTTTTTAGTGAAAAGGTTCGGGAGTTGTATTTACGCACGGGGAAGGTATTAGCACCCCACACGTCCGTCCCAAGGGACGGCAGCCTTTAATCGAATGTGCAAACATGACTTTGATTTTTTATGTTCCTTTTTACATTTCTATGTCCTTTATACCCTTTTTATATTTTTCTCTTTTTGTGGTCGACAAGGGTGTTTCCCTTTGCTCCTACGTATTCCTCAATTTGCGATGAGGAAATCAGACCTACGTAGTTCTTTCGGAACAAAGTGTTTGGTTTAAGTTTGTTTTTTGTCTTTTTTTGCAAAATATGTTTTTTATTTGAACAAAAGGGTCATTTAAGGTGTTGGACCATTAAACGGTCTTTTGATTTTGAAAGGAGAGAAACGTTAAGGCATTGGACCATTAACAATCTCTTGTTTTTGAAAGGAGAGAAACGTTAAGGCATTTGGACCATTAACGATCTCTTGGGGTGGTCGACAAAAGCGGGGCTTTTGCTCCTACGTATCCTCAATTGCGATGAGGAAATCAGACCTACGTAGTTCTTGCAAAAGCGGTAAAGTCACATGTTGATTTTATGCTTTTGAACGGTCCATGTTAACCGATAAAAGCAAAGAGGACCGTTTAAGGCGTTGGACCTTAAAACGGTTTTTAGTGATTTTCGGACAAAACTTGATTTGTGAGTCTATTTTAGTCTTAGTTTCACTTTGGTTATTAATCAATTCATTCAAGGAAACTTCCAAAGAAAAACGTCCGATTGATTTTTTTAATTTATTTTATTCAAAGATATTTTGATTATTTTATTATTATTTTACTTTTTTTGGTTTAACCGAGGTTATAGCGTGAACGATCGGTTAGATTTCGTTTTAACAGTGATTAAACGAGATTACAACACAAATGATCGGTTGAAATTCATTTTATCATTTATTAGATGAGAAAACGGCTTAAATAAATGGTTAAAGCACGTTAAAAACGGAAGAAAAGAAAACTGAAAGTAAACGAAATTAAAGTGAAAGTAGACAAAACAAGAAATGAATTGAAAGTCTCGAATTCGAAAACTTACCCGTTGAAGAACGAAGAACGAACGAAGAACGGATGAAGAACGGTGAAGAACGATGAAGAATTTCCACAGAATCGCTTACGGAAGCGTTTCGGAAGCGCCTCGGCTTAGATTTTCTTCACGGAAATGATTTTTCCAAGCAAATTCGAAAGAGAGAGAAGTGCCAAAGGGGCTGAACATTTTGAAACAGCTCCCCCTCCCTATTTATAGAAAAAAAAGGAGGTGCTTGCCGCCCAAAGACTTAATGAAGAAGATTTCTAAGCGCACCCGAATTACTAAGTTCACCCCCCTTTTCGTATTTTACGGAAAAGTTACGGAAGCCTTACGGAACTGTTTTCGAATTTGATTTTCATCTTTTTTCTTTTCCCTTTTACCAATGTTAAGTGGAATATGCTTACCCAAGGTTTTCGGAAATTTTACGGAAGTATTACGGAAGCCGCGGAAGCCCCGAAAACCATTTTTCAAAAACGTGGAGGAGCTTGCCGCCCAGTTGCTTCCTCCTTAAGCAACCCAACTTCCAAAATGTTCTAGAAGGGCCTAGATTTGAATTGCTATTTACACCCCTATCTTGATAAGTTCACCCCCTTACCTTTTTTGGTGATTCTTTTTTCGTAAAGTTACGGAAACTTACGAATCTCGTAACGATACTTGTTTTCTTTCCGTAATGTTACGGAACCTTGCGGATTACATAATCATCCCCCTTTTGACTTACGGAATGTTACGGAATCTCACTTAATTATGCAACGATGCTTCCATTTGATTTCCGGTGTGTCACGGAAACTTACGGATTGTGCATCAATATTTTTTGGTTTTTTGGCATGTCCTGGAATTTCATAAATTGCCTAATGATGGGTGCCAAGCACCTCACAAGGACCAAAGAATGGTCGCATGTCATCAAGCAAAGGTCCCCGGACGAAATTAGGGTATGACAGTTGCCCCTCTTTACTTATCTTTTATTGGAGATAAAAGAAAAGTAAAGATAAGACACTAATTTCGTCCCTCTCGATTTGACGGGAGTCGCGGGTGACCATAAAATCTCCACATGCAAATGACTTGTTGTTCCCAAAATTTCACAAATTGCCTAATGATGGGTGCCAAGCACCTCACAAGGACCAAAGAATGGTCGCATGTCATCAAGCAAAGGTCCCCGAAAATCAGTGTATGACACTAATTTCGCTCCTCTCTGTTGACGAGAGTCGCGGGCGACCATGAAATTTCCGCATGTAAATGACTTTGTTGTTCCCGGAGGAACAAAAGGTGCAGAAGACTGTGTCAGCCCCTGCATGCTATCAAGCGTTCTGTCTTACAGATAGCAAAAGAATGGGTGCGAATAACCATAAGGTATCTCCGCGTATCATGTGTGCAGAATGACCAAACTTGGTCTCTGCGTGCCATCGGACACAACTGTGTCTAAATAGCAAAGGGGTGCGGATAACCGTAAGGTATCTCCGCGTATCATGTGTGCAGAATGACCGAACTTGGTCTCTGCGTGCCATCGGACACAACTGTGTCTAAATAGCAAAGGGGTGCGGATAACCGTAAGGTATCTCCGCGTATCATGTGTGCAGAATGACCAAACTTGGTCTCTGCGTGCCATCGGACACAACTGTGTCTAAATAGCAAAGGGGTGCGGATAACCGTAAGGTATCTCCGCGTATCATGTGTGCAGAATGACCAAACTTGGTCTCTGCGTGCCATCGGACACAACTGTGTCTAAATAGCAAAGGGGTGCGGATAACCGTAAGGTATCTCCGCGTATCATGTGTGCAGAATGACCAAACTTGGTCTCTGCTTGCCATCGGACACAACTGTGTCTGCCTAGCAAAGGGGTGCGGATAACCGTAAGGTATCTCCGCGTATCATGTGTGCAGAATGACCAAACTTGGTCTCTGCGTGCCATCGGACACAACTGTGTCTAAATAGCAAAGGGGTGCGGATAACCGTAAGGTATCTCCGCGTATCATGTGTGCAGAATGACCAAACTTGGTCTCTGCGTGCCATCGGACACAACTGTGTCTAAATAGCAAAGGGGTGCGGATAACCGTAAGGTATCTCCGCGTATCATGTGTGCAGAATGACCAAACTTGGTCTCTGCGTGCCATCGGACACAACTGTGTCTAAATAGCAAAGGGGTGCGGATAACCGTAAGGTATCTCCGCGTATCATGTGTGCAGAATGACCAAACTTGGTCTCTGCGTGCCATCGGACACAACTGTGTCTGCCTAACAAAGGGGTGCGGATAACCGTAAGGTATCTCCGCGTATCATGTGTGCAGAATGACCAAACTTGGTCTCTGCTTGCCATCGGACACAACTGTGTCTGCCTAGCAAAGGGGTGCGGATAACCGTAAGGTATCTCCGCGTATCATGTGTGCAGAATGACCAAACTTGGTCTCTGCTTGCCATCGGACACAACTGTGTCTGCCTAGCAAAGGGGTGCGGATAACCGTAAGGTATCTCCGCGTATCATGTGTGCAGAATGACCAAACTTGGTCTCTGCTTGCCATCGGACACAACTGTGTCTGCCTAGCAAAGGGGTGCGGATAACCGTAAGGTATCTCCGCGTATCATGTGTGCAGAATGACCAAACTTGGTCTCTGCTTGCCATCGGACACAACTGTGTCTGCCTAGCAAAGGGGTGCGGATAACCGTAAGGTATCTCCGCGTATCATGTGTGCAGAATGACCAAACTTGGTCTCTGCTTGCCATCGGACACAACTGTGTCTGCCTAGCAAAGGGGTGCGGATAACCGTAAGGTATCTCCGCGTATCATGTGTGCAGAATGACCAAACTTGGTCTCTGCTTGCCATCGGACACAACTGTGTCTGCCTAGCAAAGGGGTGCGGATAACCGTAAGGTATCTCCGCGGGCTACCAGCTCTTGAGTCATGGCGACAAAAGGCGGTGTGGTCGACAAAAGCGAGGCTCTTGCTCCTACGTATCCTCCAATGAGGAACTCAGACCTACGTAGTTCTGGAAACTTGTGAGACTTGAAAAAGTCTCGGTGTTTTCTTCGCTAAAATGCAAACATGCTTTAGTAAAGAGATAAATATTCCAACTGATTAGAGCAGCATACGCTTTTTTTGAGTGGAAAACAATGCGTTTACCGGGGAAGGAGAGTCTGCTGATGAAATCTCCCATAACCATAAATGAGATTTTGGATGTTAGCATTTCGTTTCTAAATGACCATTTAGAGGAAACACTGGGTTCGACAAAAATAGAAGAAATCTACTCAAAGTGTATCAATCTCGCACAGGTAAGTGTTTCATCCTAATTCCGAACCATAGATATGTCATGACTTGACTTTGCAAATTATTTCCTATCAAATCAAAAATTACATGCGTGATCATGGATCAAATAGGACTTCCCTTGGGAATGGGTTCTTTTGGTGGTTTCTTCTTCGGCTTTTGTGTGTTTTTGGCTTTTGATTTTTCTGGCTTTTTCTTTTTTCTGTTTTTTTGTTTAGTGCGGGGCGAGGAAAAAAAGGGTCGCTAGCGCACGGGATTTTGGTTGGTAATTAAAGGGAGAAGACCATTTTAGGTCGTGGTTTCCTTTCCTTCCTTTTTTGTTTCATTTGGTGACAATTCTGTATTGTTCAGATATTGTCCGGTCCAAAGACCTCTCTGCATATTTCTTCTAGTTTCTTTGATCAAGAACTTTCTTTCCTTCCTTTTTTACTTTCTCCCATTCTTTGGTTGGGAATTTTCTTTCTTTTCTTTTTGCTTTCTCCCACTCTTTGATTGGGAATTTCCTTTCTTTTCTTTTTTCTCTTTCTCCCACTCTTTGATTGGGGAATTTTCCTTCTTTTCTTTTTGCTTTCTCTTTGATTGGAAATTTTCCTTCTTTTCCTTTTAGCTTTCTCTTTGATTGGAAATTTTCCTTCTTTTCCTTTTTGCTTCCGAGGGTAAGGATTACGGTGAGTCAGGATTTTGGCTCAAGGTTTGTAGAATGGCTAGACACGATACATGTCGGGGTTCGGTTTGGCTCAAGGATGCCCCACATTATTTCCATGACACAAATGCAAAAATGATGATTTGGAAACTTTATGCAAAACTGGTCATGCATGCATCTACGCGGACACTCAAATGTCAACTTTTTATGGTCATGTGATGCTAGGGCTCAGGATTCATTTCCTCTATTTTTAATCAACCCAATGTTTCCAAAATATGTTCTTTTATCAATTTGTGCATTCATCCAAGTCCATTTCGGGCGTCCGGGAAAATTTCACAGCATTCACCCTTCAGGTGTACACACATTTTTTTTCAAAAAACTAGTTATGATCAATGAATTTTTTTTCAAAGAAAAGTTGGAAATCATCTCTTTTCAAAAGCATGTCGGTTTTTCAGCTAGACAACTTATTTTTCTTTTTTCTCCTTCTTTTTTTTTTTTTTTTTTATCATTATCATTTGTTTATTTCTTTTTCTTGTTTGTTTTCTTTTCTTCTCTTTTTTTTTCATGAGGTATTTTGCTATATACATGCATATCCAAGGTATCTTGCTACCTAAACATACATATATATGTTTTGTAAGGTATTTTTGCTATATACATGCATATCCAAGGTATCTTTCTACCTAAATATACATATATATTTTGTGAAGTATTTTTTGTTTACATACATGCATATCTAAGGTATCTTTCTACCTAAACATACATATATATATATATATTTTGTGAAGTGTTTTTTGTTTACATACATGCATATCTAAGGTATTTTTCTACCTAAACATACATATATATATTTTGTGAAGTGTTTTTTTGTTTACATACATGCATATCTAAGGTATTTTCACTACCTAAACATACATATATATGTTTTGTAAGGTATGACTACCTTCCGAGCTTGCGCTTGTTTTATTTAAATTCCCAGGATCATGAGCAACTAGGTGCGTCCTACTATAAAAAGTGATCAAATAGCAGGCAGAAATTTAAAAGGTACTAGGTTGCCTCCTAGTAGCGCTTCTTTAACGTCTTGAGCTGGACGCCTTATGACTTGTCGGTCACTGACCTAGTACTTTGCTTACCTTTGGCTTTGGACTTGGTCGCCTATTGCTCGACCATGTGTCGTAGGCAACGCTCTAACCTTTTTATGGATGAGCTGAGGTGAACTTTAGAGGTGGTAGCGGTGTGTCTATTGCCTGCTACCGTCCATCCCAATGCTGCTGTGGTGTCTCGCCCTGCGCCTGCCTGGGGGTGCAACACTTCTAGATGAAAACTCGATTGGTAGGGGGCTTGATGACCCTGCTGGGGGCAACAGGCACTCCCTTGAACTGACAGAGACCCGTATTTAGAGCTTGACAACTCCAAGACCCTGTTGGACTTCTTCGGGTCTACTGGGTGTCTTGCAGGCGCGATCCCTGCAAACAATAGATGGTGTCAGAAATCAGTTGAACTATATGCATACTTACCCATGTCGGGACGACACAGACCAACCGATACTTTTGCAGGGGGAGATTGGCATTGCGGTCGCTGGGCAGAATGTTGCTAAGTAGCAATGTCATCTATATCTGTGTAAGAGTGGTCATGTTGGTGCGCATGATCCGCACTCGTCTCTTTACAGCGGCACGAATGAAATCTTGCCCCGGTATGCATAGTAGCTGTGTAATAGCCTCCCTCTCTGGTTGTGCTCGCCCAGTTGGCCCTCCTCCAATATCAGGGGGTGGCCCAGGAACCGTTAAAAGGAAACTACTGGCCCCTTAACCGGAAGTGCAAGTCTCGGTTAAGCATTTAAGGACAGAGGACCTTAAATTATCTTAAGGTGTGGATATGGAGCCCACTGAAAGTGAGGACGCGTAGTCCTCTAAAGGCGAGGGCGTGTAGCCCTCTGAAGTTCAGGACGTGTCGCCTTTCAAAGGCGAGGGAGTGTAGTCCTATGATGGCAAGGACGTGCAATCCTCTAAAGATGAGGGCGTGCAGCCCTCTGTTGGCGAGGACGTGTAGTCCTCTAAAGGTGAGGACGTGTAGTCCTCTGAAGGTGAGGGCATGTAGCCCTACAAAGGTGAAGGCACATGACCCTTTGATGGCGAGGACGTGTAGTCCTCTGAAGTTGAAGGTACATGACCCTTTGAAGGCGAGGACGTGTAGTCCTCTGAAGGTGAAGGTAACTAGTACCTAAGGTGAGGGCGTGTAGCCCTCTCAAGGCGAGGACTTATAGTCCTCTGGAGGTGAGGGCGTGCAGCCCTCTGGTGGTGAGGACGTGTAGTCCTCTCAAGGCGAGGACGTGTAGTCCTCTCAAGGCGAGGACGTGTAGTCCTCTGACGGTGAGGGTAACTAGTACCCAAGGTGAGGGCGTGTAGCCCTCTCAAGGCGAGGACATGTTGTCCTCTGGAGGTAAGGGCGTGCAGCCCTCTGATAGTGAGGACGTGTAGTCCTCTCAAGGCGAGGACGTGGAGTCCTCTGAAGGCGAGGATGTGTAGTCCTCTAAAGGTGAGGGCGTGCAACCCTCTGTTGGCGAGGACGTGTAGTCCTCTGAAAGTGAGGACACACAGTCCTCTTAAGGTTAGGACGTGTAGTCCTCTCAACGGTGAGGGTAACTAGTACCCAAGGTGCCACCCTTATGAGAAAGCAAGAGATCGACTCATCGAGAGGGCTGGTCATCCCAAATCCACAAGATTTGGACATTAGATGTAGGGAATCTATGTAGTTAACATGATTTTGAGGGATGCAAATGCATGCAACCTTTGTCGTGAAACTTGGTAAATGCGGACTTTATATGAAACAATGCAATGTAAAGGAAAGTTGTACAATGTTCATGACATTCTTTCCCTATTTTGTGATTTTGATTTTGATTTAATTTTTTTTGGAAAACACAGATTGACTGTCCTTTTGAAAGAGGTGATAATTCATGCAACCTCATCCTATCTTTTTGCAAATCTCTCTGGGAACTCCCTCAGAGTGTATGTTCTTTTTGATTTAGTCACTTGACCATTTTGGAGTGACGGCAATGGAGTCGTTTGATGTTTAATCAATCCATTGAAATCCTAGGGTTTGTCTCCTTTTTTTTGTTAAAAACATCGATGGGTGAGAACTTTTGATCGGCCCCTATGTTCACTTAAGGCTCATGCACGGTGCCCCTCATTGCCCCAGTGTAAGGCTTTGAGGTACCAATCGTTGTCTTTCGTCATGACCTTGTAGGAGGGAACCTATTGGGTGAGAACTTCTAATCTGCCCCTAGGTTCGCTTGAGGTTTTTGCATGGTGCCTTTCGTTGCCCCAGTGTAGGGCTTAGAGGTACCAAGTGTTGTCTTGTTTTCACGACCTCATAGTGAGGAAGAATGAAAGAAGCAGTTGATTCTTGCAAAAAGAATTTTCCAAGGACGAGAAATAGTTGAAGGATCTTTCAGTTGATGGATTAAGTCAAATGACTCCTATGTAGAAGCAAGATGTTTTGATGTCTTGATGATGCTAAAGGATCAAATGCTTCTAAGTTTTATTCAAGACAAGAATCCAAGAAAGTCAAGATATATGATCAAGTTTGATCTCTTAGAATCTTTAGGAAGAAGTTTCCAAATTGAAACAAACAAAAGGTTTGACCAAAGAATTCTATCATTTCAAATTGAGATTTGCTCTCTGGTAATCGATTACCAGTAGTTGAAAATGTTTTAATTCAAATTTTTAAAACCTGTAATCGATTACATAAGTCTTGTAATTGATTACCAGAGGGGATTTTCAGAAAATAATTTCCAAGAGACATATCTATTCAAATGGTTTATGAATGGCCATCAAAGGTGACTTGGAAACACGAATTTAAAGAGAGTTTTCATTGCCCACAAAGTTTATCCTCTCAAAAGATTAAGAGTTTTTCTGAACTGAACTGTCTTATCCTCTCAAAAAGATTCCTTGGTCAACCACTTGCATATTCAATAAGGAATTTTGATTGGTCTTCATTGTACAATCTATCCCTTTTAAGAGAGATTTCTTCTTCTCTTCTTCTTACTTCTGAAAAGGGATTAAGAGACTGAGAGTCTCTTATTGTAGAGGATTCTTGAACACAAGGGAAGGGTTGTCCCTGTGTGGTTCAGACTTTGTAAAAGGAGTTTTACAAAGAGAGTGGAAAATCTCAAGTGGGTTTCTTGAGGACTGGACGTAGGCGCGGGAAGTGGCCGAACCAGTATAAATCAAGTTTGCATTCCTCTCTTCCTTTAAACTTCTTTTATTGCTATTTATCTTTTGCTTTAAAGAAGTTTATTTTGATTTGCCTTTTGAGTAATTCATGTTAAGGGTGCATTGTTAATCCAAAAAGAAAGAGTGATAGTTCAATTGGGGAATAGTCTTTGCATCTTAATTCAACCCCCCTTTTTCTTAAGGTAACTGAGGCCATTTGTCCAACATCATATTCTTGACAACTCGCTTCTCTAAGAAGACAAACTTTCTGGAATGATAAAATGAAGTCACATGAACGTCTATATTTTTACTTGAAAACACAGTCAATCAAATGCCTTTTTATTTTTTTTAATTTTGAAACTTATTTTTTTATTTTGAAACTTATTTGTTTTGAACTTTACTCGTTGTTTTACGGCACCCCCACCAACATGCAAGACGAGTAATCTCTGATTGAACAGTCTTGGAAGTCAACACTCAGGAGCGCAGGTCGCTTGAGCAAATAGACCAATGGCTTGCACCCACATTCCGGTGAAAGTTGAATAAGCAAACATGCGTTTGTGAGAGGATGAGGGACAAGGATGTCCATTTTATCCATATCATTTAGCATTGTAACTGTGGTTTATAATAATGGCATAAACTTGAAAATCCTGATGAGTCATAACAACAGCTTCCAGAATTGCCCCATGTATGGTGTTGCTTGTCAATGTTATGATTCAACAAGCGATTCTCCTCAAATTTCAGCTAGCCCGTATCAATTAGACTTCACACTTTATGCTTCGGGGTCATACAATGCTCAATGGAATGCCCCAGGGCTCCTCCACGATAAGCACACGTTGCGTTCGAGTCGTATCCTCAGAAAAATGGAGGTTGAGGAACCTTGGTTGGGGTTATGGCTACCATTGAATTATTGAGTGGATATGGGATCAAGTTTAGCATATGACAACGGAATTTGGGGTGAACCCTACAGGCTTTTTGCTGCAAAATTCCTTTTTGTTGGTGTTTTTTTGGTTTGTGCTAAAGGTGGTCTTCGTCATTGGAAGTGCGGTAGACAGGCTTTGTGGTTGATTTAGGGATGGCCTTTGTGGATAACTGGGTGGTGGGTAAGGAGGAGGTTTGTTATTGACTGAGTAATGACATTGTTGGGTTTGGTGGGAAACTTGGCCGTATAGGAATGGCAGTCACAGCATGGGTTTCTCCTCTTTCTCACCCTCTTCATTTGCCCCAGTTTTCTCAGTCATCCTAGTAGGATGATCAAATTTGCCTCTTTTCGGACCCACATCGATCCTTTCACTGGCGAAGACCAAATCCGCAAAGCTTTGAGGGTGCGTAGCCCACCATTTTTCATAGTAGAACACCGGTCACGTGTCTACTATCATTGTGATAATCTCTTTCTCTGTTTTTGGGGGTGCTACTTGAGTTGCCAAGTCTCTCCATCTTTGGGCGTATTCTTTGAAAGATTCGTGCCCCCTTTTTGCACACTTTTTGTAGTTGCATCCTATCCGGAGCCATATCAGAATTGTACTGACACTGCTTAATGAAGGCAACCATTAGGTCCTTCCAAGAATGGACTAAAGAAGGTTCCTAAGTTAGTATACCAGGCGACAGTTGTCCTAGTAAGACTTTCTCAGGAAAAATGTATCAGCAGTTTCTCATCTTTTGCGTATGCCCCCATCTTCTGACAATACATCTTTAGATGGTTCTTGAGACAAGTAGTCCCCTTGTACTTGTCAAAGTCCAGCACCTTGAACTTGGGAATGACCATGTTTGGGTATTAGGAACAACTTTTCTAGGTTAGCAAAGGCATAATCTTCACCTCCTTCAATGGCCCTGAGCCTTTCCTTTAGATGATCCGCCTTTCCCTTTTCGGCCATAGCAGGAGGGGCTCTTCCCACCGCAAAATGCAATGGTTGTGGTTGTGGGCGAAACTGAGGGCCCTCCAAAGTGTTTTCAAAGGGTATACCACCAACTGCTTGCCCTTCAGTGGCATATCCGAGCCAAGGCTCGAAGTCAGCTAGATTGTGGTGGGGAATTTCATGTGTCTCCCCCATGGTTTGAGAGATATGTGCCTGATGAGGTTATTTGTTCTCAATGAGTATCGGAGTGGAGTTATTGACATTCTTATCGGGAGTGTACGCCACTTTGGGTGGCGTATAGTTGAGAGGCAAGCCATATGGCGGGAAGGCGTGCTCGTTTTGAATTTGTACATTATGGGGGCTGCCCGTACTTCCCAAATCTTTGCCTACCATATCTGAGGTTGGATGATTCATTTGGTTGATGCCGGATGGGGACATCAGGTTCACCTTAGCAACAACGCTGGTAGCGGCAATTGCAACCGCATTGGCTTCCATTATCTTCTTCACGCTCATCATGGCCTCCATGTCGGCCTTCATCTTCTCTTGCACCTCCTCTGCTTCACCCATTACTCTAGCTCTAGCACGAGTTCGGTAAGGGTGCCGTAAAGCGTGTCCTTTTCTTTTTGATAACAATGATTAAGATCATTTTTATTTTATTTTATTTATTTATTTATTTTTATTTCCTTTTTCAAGGAAAGAATGCAATGAGCAATGCAACCAATGAAAAGCATGGATGTATGCGAATGATGTACAGTTGAAGATTGCGAATTTTTACGCAGGATATGGGGTTGAATCAATTTAGATTTTCAACATGGTCCACGACATCTTTGTCAAGGTGAAACTGGAAGTAACAAGGACATCAATAATCCTAAATATGTTTGGCAGTAGACGAAGCAGTGATGTGACTCGATTCATCTTTTGCCCTAATTTTGCAAGCCGGTTACTTCCATATTTCAACTTGACTTGATGAACCTTTTTGTAAAAGCATGAGCTTGGTTCAACCCTATAATCCAAGGAATGGCAATTCTGATCGCCAATACTTCAACAACATCTCATAGGGATGAATGACTCGGGCATACTTTAAGCTATGCATGGAAAATGTAATTATGAAATTTGAGATGCCCGAAGAAACACCATTTCCTAGTTAACCATGCATTAGGTACCATGTTCAATTATTTTGTTTTTAAGTGAAACGGGTTTATGATCCCAACATGGTTGGCTCCTAACACATGAAACTAAGAATGTAGTGTGAAGTTTTCACGCTTCCCCTTTTTTGTTTTTGTTTTGTAGAGGAAAACGCAAGGATGAGCAAACATGAAAACAAATGGTATGCAATTTTGCAGATCAAAAAGTTTGTTGAACGCATATGCATGATGATGCCATGACTCATGCAAAATGTGAGGCTGGAATATGATAACGGACAAATCCAGGAAGGATATGTTCATTATGATGTTATGAAGAGATGCTTATGCGATGCATGATATGAATGCATTTTACGGATACGGGAGCCCGAGAAATTGTTTCCTTCTTGGATACAACGTTTGGGCAGCATGGCACCCAACGTATGTTTTTTAAGAAGGCGACACGGACCCTCCGTCGGTTTGCTAAAGTGAGGGGATCAAAGACGAAACCCACGCATGATGCATATGTGAAAGGCAGAACACGGGGATGTACATAGTACGATAATATTCACAAACAAATATAAGCAAAAGGGTATATGATACTTATGCATGGCAGTGTGAAAAATGGCACGCAGCGTGTTTGCTCCGTGCCCCTATTTAAGGGACCTATAAGGGAGAGAGCTAACTAGGCTTTTAGTGATAATCCCCAAGGTAGTCATATCTCTCTTGATGGTTTCTAGAGGTATCATCCTCTTCGAAGAACATAATGCAGCAGTAGGGACTACTAGCAACAATATGTCTTCAAAGAGAAAAACTCTAGATGAGGGTTCACTGCAATCAAGCAAGTCGGAGACCTAGCATGATCACAGATTCACCTCCACTCCTTATGTTCCCACGAACCCGGGTATAGGGCCCTTTTTCAACTCACCGTGTGTGCAAATAGTGTTAGTGTTTGTGTGCATCAAATGAATAAATATTTACCTCATGCATACAAAAAAATGCACTAAAAGCATCAAAGAGTTATATATACAAGAACATAATAAAGGGAAACCAACAAAGGAGTAAGTCATGGCAAAACTTTGCACAAGATTAAATGGCCTAACTCTCTAAAAACATTCCCCAGTGGAGTCGCCAACTGTCGCAACCTACCCTTCGGCGGGAGGGCGACGCGAGACTCGCGGGATGCGTGTTCCACGAAAGGAATACGCGCGGAGTCGCCACCAACGTTTATTTGAGGAAAACGTCGGAAAAACCGGAAAAGACGCGATCTACGAACTTTTTAGTGAAAAGGTTCGGGAGTTGTATTTACGCACGGGGAAGGTATTAGCACCCCACACGTCCGTCCCAAGGGACGGCAGCCTTTAATCGAATGTGCAAACATGACTTTGATTTTTTATGTTCCTTTTTACATTTCTATGTCCTTTATACCCTTTTTATATTTTTCTCTTTTTGTGGTCGACAAGGGTGTTTCCCTTTGCTCCTACGTATTCCTCAATTTGCGATGAGGAAATCAGACCTACGTAGTTCTTTCGGAACAAAGTGTTTGGTTTAAGTTTGTTTTTTGTCTTTTTTTGCAAAATATGTTTTTTATTTGAACAAAAGGGTCATTTAAGGTGTTGGACCATTAAACGGTCTTTTGATTTTGAAAGGAGAGAAACGTTAAGGCATTGGACCATTAACAATCTCTTGTTTTTGAAAGGAGAGAAACGTTAAGGCATTTGGACCATTAACGATCTCTTGGGGTGGTCGACAAAAGCGGGGCTTTTGCTCCTACGTATCCTCAATTGCGATGAGGAAATCAGACCTACGTAGTTCTTGCAAAAGCGGTAAAGTCACATGTTGATTTTATGCTTTTGAACGGTCCATGTTAACCGATAAAAGCAAAGAGGACCGTTTAAGGCGTTGGACCTTAAAACGGTTTTTAGTGATTTTCGGACAAAACTTGATTTGTGAGTCTATTTTAGTCTTAGTTTCACTTTGGTTATTAATCAATTCATTCAAGGAAACTTCCAAAGAAAAACGTCCGATTGATTTTTTTAATTTATTTTATTCAAAGATATTTTGATTATTTTATTATTATTTTACTTTTTTTGGTTTAACCGAGGTTATAGCGTGAACGATCGGTTAGATTTCGTTTTAACAGTGATTAAACGAGATTACAACACAAATGATCGGTTGAAATTCATTTTATCATTTATTAGATGAGAAAACGGCTTAAATAAATGGTTAAAGCACGTTAAAAACGGAAGAAAAGAAAACTGAAAGTAAACGAAATTAAAGTGAAAGTAGACAAAACAAGAAATGAATTGAAAGTCTCGAATTCGAAAACTTACCCGTTGAAGAACGAAGAACGAACGAAGAACGGATGAAGAACGGTGAAGAACGATGAAGAATTTCCACAGAATCGCTTACGGAAGCGTTTCGGAAGCGCCTCGGCTTAGATTTTCTTCACGGAAATGATTTTTCCAAGCAAATTCGAAAGAGAGAGAAGTGCCAAAGGGGCTGAACATTTTGAAACAGCTCCCCCTCCCCTATTTATAGAAAAAAAAGGAGGTGCTTGCCGCCCAAAGACTTAATGAAGAAGATTTCTAAGCGCACCCGAATTACTAAGTTCACCCCCCTTTTCGTATTTTACGGAAAAGTTACGGAAGCCTTACGGAACTGTTTTCGAATTTGATTTTCATCTTTTTTCTTTTCCCTTTTACCAATGTTAAGTGGAATATGCTTACCCAAGGTTTTCGGAAATTTTACGGAAGTATTACGGAAGCCGCGGAAGCCCCGAAAACCATTTTTCAAAAACGTGGAGGAGCTTGCCGCCCAGTTGCTTCCTCCTTAAGCAACCCAACTTCCAAAATGTTCTAGAAGGGCCTAGATTTGAATTGCTATTTACACCCCTATCTTGATAAGTTCACCCCCTTACCTTTTTTGGTGATTCTTTTTTCGTAAAGTTACGGAAACTTACGAATCTCGTAACGATACTTGTTTTCTTTCCGTAATGTTACGGAACCTTGCGGATTACATAATCATCCCCCTTTTGACTTACGGAATGTTACGGAATCTCACTTAATTATGCAACGATGCTTCCATTTGATTTCCGGTGTGTCACGGAAACTTACGGATTGTGCATCAATATTTTTTGGTTTTTTGGCATGTCCTGGAATTTCATAAATTGCCTAATGATGGGTGCCAAGCACCTCACAAGGACCAAAGAATGGTCGCATGTCATCAAGCAAAGGTCCCCGGACGAAATTAGGGTATGACAGCAGTCTATCTACCCCTCTTGTGACAAGAATAGGCCCTAAATCCTCAACCCTCATCCTTCAATAACAACTCCCCTTCCTCCTTATTCTATATCCTCCCTCTTCTACACTTCTCACACAAGTTGAAATTATTTTTCTCCTATCCTAATCCTACCACCACCTCCACCAAACCCAATGCCCCATTTATGTTTCCAAACCCCTTTTCACCCTCTCGCAAGTCATCATGCTTTTCTCATGTGCTCAAATCCCTCATTCTTCTTGCAAAATACCCATATCTGCATTTTCAATCAAGGACTAGTGTTATGCTCAATACTTTTCCCTTTCTGCTCCTTTGTTAACCCCCTCTACTTCTATTAGAACAAACCTTCCAAATTTTAGTGGCTCTCCCAATTCCAACAAAGACCCTTCCATCCTGAAAACACCTTTCCCAACATCCTCAAGGCCTATTTCCCTTTCCTCCTAAACAAGCCTACCTTATAACTTTACCTCCTTGTCATGTTCAACTTTCTCATGGACACCCCTTTCAGTACCCCTACAGTCCAAAATAGGTAATGATTCCATTGTAGGCCCAAAATTTATGTCCTACATGCCCAACTCAATTGTATATATATTTGAAACCATAAACACTCCCATATTTCCCATATTTCCCATATTATCCTATGAATTATCAACGCTATCATTTAAAGCCTCCCCCTCATCCACATTTGTATAAACCATGTCTCCTTTATCCTTGTTGACACCTAACTCAACCTCCTTATTTTGAACCTCATCATTTTGAAACTTCTCATTACTACCAGATATATCCACATCATGTGTTGTTACATTTTCATATATAATTAGTATCCCAACATGGTCCTTCTCCCGAAAATCCCACCCCTGATCCTCTATCGTATCTCCTTTAGTTATGTTTTTAGGATTTCACATTTGAAACTCAAAATCCTCTGCATCAATGTATTCCTCGAATTCCAACTAGTTATACTTCAGCCACCCCCCTTGACTTTGTTGTGGACAAGGTTTCCTTCTCATAGTACACAAAATCATTCTCATATGTTGTCGGAGTGAAGGTCTCCTCCACAATCCTGATAGCGAAAATATAATCATTTATGCATACTTTTTCACTATACTGACCATTCTCGCCTATCAATTCAAATTAGGATTCTAGCCACATCTAATCTCTTCTTCATCATAGTATTGATATCCATTGACAAGTACAATCCAAAAAAAAATTACCAATAAACTTAAAGAAACATACACCCCAAGCATCCAAAGGTATCCCATAACATCTTACCCATACATATCTCTCAGTAGCCACTTCTATAACGACTC
This sequence comes from Glycine soja, assembly GCF_004193775.1. Lineage (NCBI taxonomy): Eukaryota > Viridiplantae > Streptophyta > Magnoliopsida > Fabales > Fabaceae > Glycine > Glycine soja. Next base: position 23,820,661 of record NC_041004.1, read on the forward strand.
GCCTCGTCGCTACGATATCACTAACTATAAAATGTAACATTTCAATTTTAAGTGAAAGAACCATAATTTGATTATGAAAAGATTGGTAAATTTTTCGCGATATACATTCATCAAACAACGCACAAACACATGAATACATACATACATACACACACACACACACACAGATATATATATATATATATATATATATATATATATATATATATATATATATATATATATATATATATATTAATCCACTATATATCATTCAAATGTCAAAATATAATTCTGTTTTTACATATATCTAAACCTGAGACTTACATGCCTAATAAAAAAGAGTTAAGGAACCAACTAATGAAGAGTTTATAACAAAATACAACTCTCCCCCAAAATAAATTCCAACGTTATCACGTCAATTTGGTGGCTCCAACAAAAGACTTCCCTCCAAGTCACCTATTGTTGCTCTTCTGCTCCCACGAACGAAAGTTTGAGATCATCACAGACACTAATCACACGGTACAAAAATTGCATGGGTGATTTTATTATAAAATATCAACAAACACCAAATCACAATGATTGACAAAAAAACAATAACAATAACCACAATCATTCTCAATAACCCATTAGTTCAACATACACTTAATAAACTAGTCATCAACTTTTCCACAATTCAAATCAATTATGCTCAGAACGATGCATGTACCTGACTCAACTCTAAAATGCAATGTGGTACCATTTATTAGGAAATACCTAAGTGTGTCCACATGACACTTTTACATAGTAAAACTAGGCCGCAAGTGTCGAGGTCACCCTGTCGTGCATAGGCAACTTTCCCCCCATAGTGATCAACCTGAGTCTCAAGGAAGTTCCAAACCGAGTGGCATGCCCCCAAGTACAAGTATTTTTCCTCATGAAAAACTATGTGTACTTACTGACAAAGTTTATACTATTTCCATGCAATATGAAGTATAAAACATAGGCATCTCTCTGTTAGTTCCTTGCGATGTTGTTCTAAGATCTCTTAGATTCACGTCAGTTCGTCCAAACGCGGAGCTCTATATACCAAATCAAAGATAATTTAGCATAGATTTCAAAGACAAGGTTAATTTCAACTTTTAGGGTCAAATACCCATACAATTTTAAAAAAGGGCTAAAGGGGTGTTTTGAGATCCACATCAAAGAGACATCATTGTGAAATTCTAGTCACACCACTATGACCAGGGTTCAACGAAGGTTACAAAAGTGAATTCTATTTTATAAAAAGACAACTTTTACAATGTCTCATTTTCAAGGGTTTTTCAAAGGAAGTGTAAAAACATCCAATAATGGTACCCAAGTCACGAGAGATGCAAAGATAGACTCAAACTAACTAGGAGAAGGCTTAGAAATCACAGTTACCTCAAAGAAACTACGAAGGGAGGATTGGAGGCTCTTTTCTCTATCGAATCCTTGAGTTGAGTTTGAAGATTCCGCTCTGATTAAAGTGTTCCTTTCCATGCAATGGTCTTGTGGCAAGCAACGACAACTCGCGACGGTCACCGGTGGTCGATGGTGGAGGAGGAGGAGGTTGGGAGTGTTGGGTGAGGGTTTAGGGAAGAAGATGGAAGCAAAATGGTTGTTTTATGTTGTTGGATGTATTTGTATCCTGCAAGACTCGGCCAGGTGAAAATTTGCTTGCATGTGCTAGCTAATCCAACTTAGATTAGCCTAGGCGAAATTTTGCTTGCCTAGGCAAATTCTGCTCCAACAAATTTTTCTACTTTGGTGAAAATATCATATCTTACACTCCAGATATTATTTTAAAAATCCTAGCGGTCAAAAAGTGCAGATTTGGGTTGCAAGACTACAGTCCAAATCTGAAGGCGATCCAACGGTTACTGTATCCAGGATCATGGTTTTACTGGAACAAGTTTAGGTAAAACTTGAAATCGCATAATTTCAACCTAAGTCAATAAAACTCCACATATCTTAACATCCACATCAAACAAATCACATATGGTTAATTCACACAATACCTCAACTCATCCAAATTAATCAAGTGATCAAATAACATAAGAAAAACATTAAACATCTACGGTTATCAAAATTTCAGGGCGTTACAACTTCTCTAAGTGACCACTTATATAGCTAATAGAAATATTGTGACATGATGGGTTCTACATCTCGGATCATATTCGTCAAATCTTCTACCTCCACAAGGCGAATCAACACTCAATCACCTCCTAATTGTGTCACCTTCATTGAATTCAATCCCTCTTCCACTAACCTTTCCTGCACATTGTATATGCCTTATGTATTATGCACCCTTCCGACATAACAACCCTCCAACCGTTGCATTTCATCTTCTTGAACTTCAAAATATAACCTTTTCCAGCCCGCATTCTCTTGTGATGAGTCTGGCTTCTTGATAATAGTCTTTTTAGGCCTTCATTCCTTTTTTCTTGATTTTCCTTTACTACTGCCTTTCTGTTTTCCACCACTGCAACATAAAGTCATCCATCCCTTTTGGCCTCCCTAATGATCCCATACTTCTTTCCCTCCTTCACCCTCTCCTTTGTAATCTTTTTCTCCCTACGATGATATCTGGAAGCATTGACCCTCAACTTGTATCATTGTATGTACCAATCCAAATATGATCCAATAGTATATCCAAACCCTCCACATCCTCTCCCGTTTTCATCCTCACAAATCTGAATTTTCTCCCCAGTCTCTCGCTCTAAAGGAATGAACACATCCTCCACCTCTTCCCATTGTTGAAAAACCCTCCACATAGCCTCTTAATTTAAAATATCAAGGAAATTTGCGAAGAAGATGTATGTGTTGTCCTTTGATCTATCATGTCCTTGATATCCAATCTGTTATCTATTTGTCATCTTCGACCCAACATGATCCAACCATCCATGTCTCTCCCTAACTCTCAGTCTTTCTCTCTCTCTCTCACCCCCTCTCTCTCATAATATTATAAAATTTCACTTCAAATAGAGAAGCATTAATGACAATGGTATTTTTGGAAAAGTATATAAATTTAGGACAAATTTATTGTTATAAACTAAATTAACAATTTTACTTAATCTTTGTGAATTAGGTAATTGAGTCTTATAAATAGAAAAAAAGTAGTATCATTTTATAATAAAGTTAAATAGAAGTGAAAATAATAATTTTCAATTAAAATATGTTAAACAAAATTTAATAAAAAATAAAAGTATTCAAGCTAAATATTTCCCAATGTAGACTTCTTAGATGCCAATCTTGGGCACAGTCCAAGTTTTGTATGGTGTAGCTTCCATGTTTCATGGATTGTGATAAGAAAATTGGCAATTGTCAATCAATGAATATATGGAGTCAACCATGGTTAAGATCAAAAGATAGCCCCTATGTGATTATGTTTCTTTAATTTGTACCTCCTATCGGCCTTGAAAATATGAATGCATTCTTTGCGTTTAGGAATAATGACACATATTTTCAATCAAGGTGATTTTCAAGCTATTCAGATTTTGCCCCTAATGCATGTTGCTAATAATGATGTTCGCATTTGATAATTCACTTAAGATGGAAATTGTAACACCCTAAAATTCTACAACTCAATTTATTATTTTGTGTGAATTATTTATGAAATGATTGTATTTAATTTAATTTTCTTGTGAAATTATTTATATGGAAAAATTTGCTTGTGATATTTTAAAATAAAATGAAGTGATTGATATAGATTGCTTTAGTGAAATATTTTTTCTAAAATAATTTAAGGGTGGGATATTAGTGAAAATAATTTTATTAAGGCTAGACTAAATAAAAATAGTCTTGTGTGATATTAGAAGAATAAAATTAAACATGAGACTCGTTAATGAAAAAAACTAAAATGCAATATATCAAAATTAGGGAGAAAGGGTTTAAATATAAACATATTAGCACATATGCCCCTAGGATTGAAGGACCCTATACAAAGCCAACATAACAGCCCCCAACCCTCTGCCCACTGACCCTAATAGAAGAGAGAGAAGGTGTTTTTGTTGTCTCTTAGTGTGAGGAAGGCCACTTGAAGGAGATTCCAAGGACTTTTAGACCATTTTTCATCTTTTTCTCTTCAAAGCTCAAGTCATCACTTGAGGTATGGGGGGACTTTTCACTCTAACCCTCACGGATCATTGTTTTAGGATTGTTTTTGGGGTGATTTGTGTGTTTGGGAACTTCAAATTGCTTTGGGTCGCATGCTATGTTGCTAAGACGCTAAAAACCCATGTTTTCTATTTTTGACCTGAGATGATTTTCAGGTTTTAGAAAATTGTGGGAACATATTTTTGACCGTTAATACCATTTCTTACGTTTTGATGTCTCTAGCATTCATGATAATTTTTATAATCTATTTTAACCACTCCTTTTTATTTGTAATGATTTTTTTTGTTTGGACCAAACTATCAGTTTTTGTATTTTATTTTTAATAATTTTTGTGAACCCTTTTTTGAGAAACAAATCAATGCGTTTCTTTTTCTTACCATAGGGATCAACCACAGAAATTAGCTACATAGCAAAAAAAAACTCGTACTCGTGGGTATCCGTCCTGACTTTGACGGGTAATATTCGAGTTGACCGGATATAAATTTAGGTTCGGATATTCTCCGATAACCAAAAGTCGGATACGTGTACAGGTATGAGATTACTAAATTTGCCCCGACCCCGAACTGCCCTGCCACTTAAATTTTTTAGAATTTTTGCATAATTTAATCAAAAGACCTAAAATTTTTATTACTTGTTAATTTTATTTTAGAATTTTTACATAATTTAATATTCTTTTCTTAATGATTTTTGTAGACACATGCGTTATAATAAATTTATTGACATATAAGTAGTTAAAAATAAATGTTTAACAATTAATTTATTTTTTCTAAAATCAAATTTTTAATATTTTCTTTACAAAAAAAATAAATTTTAATCCGTCGGGTATGAAATATGGGTACGGAGACATTTTGGGAAGTCGGGATCAAGAATTGGGGAGACGATACCCGTCCCATTGCCATGTCTAAAATTAGCTAAGCAAGAATATTAGAAAAAATATTTTTAATGATCTAAAAGGTAAAATATGAACTTAAAAGTTGAACATTATAAAAGGAAAGGTTAAAATAAAATTTTATAAATATGTAATTTTGGTTCTCCTAATTTAAAAGAGAAATATCTAATCTTTCTTTAAAATAAAAAATTAATAATTTTGATCCGTCCATCCAAATCAATGTATTTACCATTAAATAATTTACGTTAACCATTGTAATATGTGTTTTTTTAAATGTTAATATTTAAAAAGAAAATCGTTTTAAACACAAATGGTGTTGGACCTTCTTTCTTGGCCTCCATTAACCTTGCAGTTGCATCCTATCATCCACTCTAACCACTGATGTAGCATCCTCCTCCTCGCCATTTAACCTTCTTCATGCTTTCCGCCTCCTTCCACGACTAAACCCAACAAGCATAAGCGAGATCACAAATTCAATGTTCAATGTTGTTGTCAACAGATGTTGTCGTCCATGTCACCATCCAAATGTTCGATCTCCTTCGAAAACCCATCATTGTCCCTCTCCCCTTTCCCTCATGCAGATTATTCCATTGGAATATTCTAAAACATTCCAATTCCAAAACCTCTGGCCCCTTTATCTTCGACATGTTCCTCAAGGCCGATGCTTTAATCTCACCCCGAATACTCTTTAAACCCTCCCCGCAGCGTTTTTGGCTGCATCGTAGCTATGCTTCTTCGCCTGCCCTCGCACTCCACCCTCCTTCTTCTCTCCATTCAATGACTGCCGTATTCTCCAGGAACCTCGACTCACCTCTCACTTATTCCTCCCCAGGTGAGTGTGCGTGTTTATTATGGTTAAATTTATAAATGAATCGCCTCAGCACGGTCTAATTTATATTTTTCTTTTAGAAGAAGAAAACTTACTTGATTTCAAAAGCTTACTAGTAGGTTTGTTGTTTTTAGCATGTTTATTTGAATTCATCTAAGTTCAACAGAATTACAATATGGTTTTGTATTATGGCAGTTTATGTGTAATAATGTAAAGTAGTAATCTTACTTAAGTTTCTTAAAATTTCTTATCTAGATGGCTCGTGTTATTCAATGATGAATTATTAAGTTTCAACATTATTTAGGTTAGTTTTGTCATGAAGCAACTATTCCGAAGGCTCAAGCTAAATGAAGACGTGTGAATTATTTTGTATTATATTTCTAATATGCCCCCTCATGTAAGATCCCTTTGAGCCTGAAGTTAATTAATTCATTTGGACAATGTGCATACCCACTTCCCTTGTGCTGAAATTAATTCATTTTGTTAGAAAAATAGGGTGGTAGGGATCAAACTCTAGATCACTTGGTCATGTAGGCTCTGATATCATGTCCCAACTACCTAAAAGATTAAGCTGTTATATAATATATAAAGAGACGTAAATGGCTTTATATTATATTTCTAACAGGTATATTTTTACAGGAACTGCCACTGAATGCAGAGAACTGATCCAACAAGCAAAACAAGAACAGCTAGCTCAAAATGCCTATTCTGTTCATAATATGCTTGAACTTAACTCTGAACTGAAGCAATTAGTGAAACAGGGACAACTTTGTAAATCTAGGTATATGTTTGATAAAATGACTCACAGAGATGAGATTTCATGGACTACATTAATAGCTGGTTATGTCAATGCCTCAGACTCGTATGAAGCATTGATCTTGTTTTCAAATATGTGGGTCCAGCCAGGACTTCAAAGGGACCAATTCATGATTAGTGTTGCACTCAAGGCTTGTGGACTTGGTGTCAACATATGTTTTGGAGAATTATTACATGGATTTTCAGTGAAATCTGGTTTGATAAACTCAGTGTTTGTCAGCAGTGCCCTAATAGACATGTACATGAAAGTAGGCAAAATAGAACAAGGTTGCAGAGTCTTTAAAAAAATGACAAAAAGAAATGTAGTATCATGGACTGCCATTATTGCGGGGCTTGTACATGCTGGCTACAATATGGAGGCATTGTTGTACTTTTCTGAAATGTGGATATCAAAAGTGGGCTATGATTCACATACATTTGCCATTGCTTTAAAAGCATCTGCTGATTCAAGTTTGTTACATCATGGGAAAGCTATACACACACAAACAATAAAACAAGGATTTGATGAGAGCTCATTTGTGATTAATACTCTGGCTACCATGTATAATAAATGTGGGAAAGCAGACTATGTCATGCGATTATTTGAAAAAATGAAGATGCCAGATGTAGTTTCATGGACAACCCTTATTACGACTTATGTACAGAAAGGTGAAGAAGAACATGCAGTAGAAGCTTTTAAAAGAATGAGAAAATCAAATGTCAGTCCTAATAAATACACTTTTGCAGCCGTAATTTCTGCCTGTGCAAATCTTGCTATTGCTAAATGGGGGGAACAGATTCATGGCCATGTATTGCGTTTAGGTTTGGTAGATGCTTTGTCTGTGGCAAATTCCATTGTTACTCTTTATTCAAAATCTGGGCTGCTAAAGTCAGCTTCTCTAGTGTTTCATGGTATAACTAGAAAAGATATTATCTCTTGGAGCACTATAATTGCTGTTTATTCTCAAGGAGGTTATGCAAAAGAAGCTTTTGACTATCTATCATGGATGAGAAGGGAAGGACCAAAACCAAATGAATTCGCTCTTTCTAGTGTGCTGAGTGTTTGTGGAAGCATGGCACTTCTTGAACAAGGAAAACAGGTGCATGCTCATGTACTGTGCATTGGCATAGATCATGAAGCAATGGTTCACAGTGCTCTTATTAGTATGTATTCAAAATGTGGCAGTGTAGAAGAAGCTTCAAAAATCTTTAATGGGATGAAAATCAATAACATAATATCGTGGACAGCCATGATTAATGGGTATGCTGAACATGGTTATAGCCAAGAGGCCATTAATTTGTTTGAGAAGATTTCCAGTGTTGGTTTAAAGCCAGACTATGTGACGTTCATTGGGGTCCTGACAGCATGTAGCCATGCTGGAATGGTTGATCTTGGTTTCTACTATTTTATGTTAATGACTAATGAGTACCAGATCAGTCCTTCAAAAGAACACTATGGTTGCATCATTGATCTTCTATGCAGAGCAGGGCGATTGAGCGAAGCTGAGCACATGATACGAAGTATGCCATGTTATACTGATGATGTTGTGTGGTCTACCTTACTCAGATCATGTAGAGTGCATGGGGATGTTGACCGAGGAAGATGGACAGCAGAACAGTTACTTCGGTTGGATCCAAATTCTGCTGGAACTCATATTGCTCTGGCTAACATATATGCTGCCAAGGGGAGATGGAAGGAAGCTGCACATATAAGAAAGTTAATGAAGTCAAAGGGAGTAATAAAGGAGCGAGGATGGTCTTGGGTTAATGTCAATGATAAATTAAATGCATTTGTTGCTGGGGATCAGGCTCATCCACAAAGTGAACATATCACAACTGTTTTGGAATTATTGAGTGCAAATATAGGAGATGCAAGGCAGGAAATAAGATCTCTAAATGATGACGTCGAAGATTAGCAGACGGACATTCTGCCTCATTTTGGGAATGCTAGAAAATAGTTGTTTTTCTGAGTTTCCATATTTCATAGATTTCAAATGATTATTGGAAATTGGTTTTCCTGGTCTAATTATTTGAAAACATCTAGCTTGATGTGGGTTCTCCAAAAACTGATTTAGATGGCGTTCAGAAAATTGCTATTTCTTTTTGACAAAACAAATTTATTAAAAGGTATTAAAACTCGGTATTTGCTTCTTCCTTGTCTTCTTCTTCTTCTTTTCTTTTCTTTTTAATTTAACTTGTTTGCCATTATTTCCATTGATTTAGACCACTTATTATTAGAGTATAATATGTTAAATGTTAGCTACAGTAGACAGTCAGTCAGCTAGACCTGTGAAGCAGTTGGTTTGTTAGAAGTTGTTATTTTCTGTTAACCACTTTTGTACAACTGTAATATCCCAGAAAAAGACACTCTTTGGATCTGAAATCAAGTTTATGAGTGTTTTAGGGTCTCAAAAAAGGGAAACATGCACAGCCAAAAGTTTTTAAGAAGTTGTAATTGGGAGATTTGTGAAACAAAACATTGCAAGGGACAGCAAAATTTAAAGAAGCAGTAGGTAAGTGATTAATATGGTAAACTGCAGTAGTGAAAACATAAATCATTGTAAAATTGCTCCATTGAATAAAATTGTTCCTGATTTCTGAATCACATAGATTGCCTTCCTCCATTTCTGAATCAGTTCACTCTAAACCCTTGGAACTTAATTTTACTGATCTGTGGGGTCCATCTCTCATTCTGTTTGTGTATTGTGTCCTTTATTGATGCATTTTCCTGATTTACTTGGCATTATCCATTAAAATCTAAATCTGAAACATTTACTGTTTTTCAACATTTCAAGGTCATGGTTGAAAATCAGTTCAACTCCAAAATAAAGAGATCGTTTTCAGTTTCTTAAGGACAAACTCAATGTGAAGGATTTTTCTTCTGAAAAACCTTCCTCATGAGTTTGAGGAGGTATTGGAGTATAATACGTTAAATGTTAGCTATAGTAGATAGTTTGTTAGTTAGAACTGTGAAGCAGTTAGTTTGTTAGAACTGTTAATAGATAGTTTGTTAGAAGTTATTTTCTGTTTACTTTTTACAGCTGTACCAATAAGGTCAGCCTCTATATATACTCCCATTGTAATCAGTTTTCATTTGAGTAATAATAATACAAAGCTCCTTTTTCTCCCTCTCAGTTTATCTTAGACTTATCCTGAAATTTATTGTTCGTTGAATTTGTTGTACAGCTATGTTTGAATTTATAGAAATATTGTTCTCCTTCTTTGTTTATTTTGTTTCTAATTGAAAGTTATATTATTAGAGGTAAGAGAGTTATTTTATTGTTTTTCTTCTACTATGCATGCCTTCCTCCACGATATATGACATCATTTCTTTTATGAAATGTTCTATTATCTTGGTGGCATCCGTTGATTCTGTTCTATGTATTTATTGAGGGCCATAAACCTAGAATCAAATAGTATTTTCTTGTGTTCACTAAGAAGCATTATTTTACATGTGTTCTATTTTCAAAAAATTATGCAGTAGTCCGTCAATTACTGACTATGCAGAATTCTAATGCAAATGCATTTTTTTTGTTATTTGTTTAGTACTTATCCAACTCTTTGATTTCTACGCGGCTGGTCACTAAGAATTATACAGATGAGTATAATATCTGTAGACTCTGGCCTAAGGACCAATCTCTTTCATGAATTGCTCCGGGGATAGCTGATCAATGGGCTAAAGACACTGCTTTTGAGATCACTCATTGTCGCTTAACATTGCCACAAGCCCACAATCCAGCCCATATTCAGCTGTGCTGGAAATTTTTTGCTGTCTCCGTGACCCTACAAAAATGGAGTAAATGTGAAAACCAAAATGCAGGTAATAGGATTTTATCATTGTTGATTACTAATGTCTGCCAAAAGATTAGTGTACTATGAAATAGATACTGTTGACTGGAAAATGGATTGAATCTATGAATCATCAATTCTAACATGCGTCACTAGTCGCAGAAATATCAACGTATCCTAGTCTAGCATGTCACATATCAAAAGAATCAACCAAGTAAACAAAAGAAGATGCAGTTTCATTCATAATTATTTCAGAAACATTCAGTACAAAAAGTTGCTTGATCACAATATCCTTTCTCCACAAACACATTATTCTCTGTCGTAACAATTTTGTAAGACTCAAATGATACTTTCACGTTAACCTTTCCCAATAGTGCTACAGAAACTAAGTTGACTCTAATAAAGGGCATATGTAGCACATCAATCAAAGCCAATATCTTTCCATATGTGAGATTCAGAAGAATTTTTCTCTTTCCTAGAACTAG